>NC_142796.1:48166044-48317185 GCF_049724085.1 Artemia sp. Qi Xiang Cuo
TGATAGCACTCCTCTTATTCTAGACAATTTTTTTCTGTGGAACATATAAGATAGTCTCTGGATGATTACCAAGACAAGAAGTAGGGTAGGGGTATTAGAAGCACTGTCAGAAAATTTTTCAGGGGGTAGGGGAGTTGAAGGAGGCAGTAATAGCCTCCTTTACATTTAGAAGAGCCCTTAATAAAACACTTCATTTTAACAAGCCATAAGTAAAGAACAACCCTTATCAATAGGAACCCAAACTCCAAAACAAAGTTATGATTATAATATATGTACTAACAAATATATAAACCCCCAGCTATGGTACCCCTGTCCCTCCTCCTATGAACGGTTCTGTATATCTACTCTCTTTAGACAAGCAACTGTGTATGTATTTATATATTTATTTATGTTTTTTTTTCTTGAAATTGGCTCCATATTTTTTTTGGAAAATTGGCACCCTGGGATTTTCTGGTCTTAAAAATTGATCTAGATAGGTTATTAGTTTGAGAAAATTTGTTAGGGCCTTAGTAATGAAAAGAAAAATCATGCAAATAATGTCATATTTACATACATTTCAGAAGCTTAAGTTACATCAATTCCCCCCCCCCCCCCAGAGTCATTATATTGTTCTTAGTATCTATGACCTGACTATGACACAAAAACCATAGACTATGGGGCAAGCAAAATTACACAAGATGACAAATGACTGAACAGTTAAAGAAAAAGACATGGAACAAGAGACAGCAAAAATCACATTGAACTGCTAAGGAAAACATTGCACAAGGAAATCTGATGTTAGATGAGACAAAGTAAAATCAAGGCAGGGAACAAGAAACAGTAAAAATCACATTGAATAGTAAATAAATATATTGCACAAAGAAATCTTCTGTTAGAAGTCAAAGTAAAATTGCAATTTTCTAATGAATATAATGCACAAAGAAATCTGTGGTTAGAAGGAATGCAACAGGGATGATCACAACAAATTGTAAAAACAATCTGTGGTAAAAAAAAAAGAGAACAACAGTGATAATCACAATGGGTCCCAGGAGAAATCAGATCCTATAAAAATGGATGTTCAGCAAATATATATATATATATATATATATATATATATATATATATATATATATATATATATATATATATATATATATATATATATATATATATATATATATATATATATATATATATATATATATATATATATATATATATATATATATATATATATATATATATATATATATATATATATATATATATGGTAGTTTATTTTGTTTAATAGCACTTTGTTTCAAAAATTGAATGAAGTAAATGAGCCTAATGAGCTATTTTCTCAAAGCATTGCTGTGCAGAACTTGCTGTTTGATTTAAATAGTTGTGTTTGAGAGACTAGTAGCTCTCCTTGCATTAAAAGCAATCCTTGGTATGATATTAAAACAAATGGAAAGTGAATAAAAAAAAACAAGGTTTTTTCCAAATGAAAGTAAAGAGCAACACTAAAACTTAAAGCAAACAAAAATTATTATGTATGTGAGGATGGCTGCCCCCTCCTCAACTCCCTGTTCTTTATGATGAAGTTAGACTTTTTGCCAACTTTGGTTATTTTATTCCTTAAAAACAACTGCTTAAACGTAAAAGCTGTTGGATTAAAATGGGAAGCATTTTTAAAGGACTTGGAAACTATAGCATAAAGAGTGGGGGATTGAGGAGGGGCATCCATCCTCATATGCAGCATATTTTTGTTTGTTTTAAGTTTTGATGTTGCTCTTTACCTTCCCTCGGAAACACTTGGTTGTTTTTATAGTTTCAGTAAGGGGATCTATGCTGTGGAAGAAAGGATTTGAACTTGACATTAATTTTATCAACAAAATTGAAATGTCTTAGAACCCCTTCTTTGACTTTGAATGCTCTAATGGCTGATTGAATACCCAGCTTATACTTGCTGAACCTAGTAGATGAAAGAATGGACTCAGCCTGTGTTGGCTCAAGTTCAGTCCAAGGAAGTTTGGACTAAGTCATCATCATCACCAAATATTATCGTCATCAACGTTGAGTCCCAGTTAAATGCAACTCGTGAGAATAAAAAATGAAACCTTAATTAAATTTGAACCCAAGAATTATACCTCCAGGAAACAAGGTCAATTTTAATGCTTAAAAGTTGAGTTTTGTTTGGGCAAATTTTTGTACATAGGTTTTTGCTGGGCTGAGTTTCGTTTAAGTATTTTGCTTTTGTTGAGCCTAACATAGTTATGCCTAGTTGAATTTTGAGTGGATTGATTATATCTTTGTTCATGGATGAACATAGACCTAATCCTTTTGGCAGAAAAGAGCAAAGAATATTTTTGAGAAGGGGTCGAGACGGAAGTAGCGTATAAAAGGCTCCAGTTTTTTATTCTATATAATTGTTTGGATTAGTTATAGCAAAAACCAAGGCGGCGTTAGGAAAAACCATGGCCGTATATTTGGCTTTAAAATACATAAGATATAAATGCATAAGATATATTAGGTATATCTATCTACCTAATATGCAGAATAATTGTACCAAACACATTTTGCACGCAGACCCGCTATACTTAACCCCCCCCCTAATGTGCAAATCTATAGCCCAAATTTATTCATAAAGTAACAAAGAAACAAACGAAAAATTCGGTGAGTTCTCGAATTTTACGCAGCGTAAACTTGAGTGAGTGGCGCATAATACACAAGTACCAAAATTCCTTCCCCCTAAGGAAAAAACACTCAAAAAACACTCACAATTTGAGAACGCCTTATTTTCCACGGGGGGGGGGGGGTAAACGTATAGAACCGAGTTTTCAAGGGTTGAATTTTTTGGATCAAGTTTTTAGGGATTGGGCTGGATATGTGTTCATTGAGACTTACCTAGTTGAATTTTCTGTGTGGTGACTTCTTCAAGTTTATTTTAGGTACAGATTAGCCGTAAAATAAGTCTATAAAACGTTTTATTATTTAAAAATTTGTTTGCTATTAAAAAAATTAAAATCAACACTGGTAGTTCTGGTGAATTTTTTTTCTTTCAGAGAATCAATTTGCATATTATTTTATTCTTTTTAATCTCCTTTCTACCTCTCCTTGTTTTCCTTTCCTTCGTCCCATCAAATTGAGTTTCAGTTTGATTTAATTGTCTCAATAATATTTCAGCTTCTTTTTTTACAGGGCTGAGGCTTAGAAATAGAAGCCTGTTAGTTTCTTCTAAATTGCTAAAATGAATGTCTTTAGAAGAGCTTTAGGACTCCTCCGCCTTCCTGAGCTTGCAATTGACGCTAATTGCCACACTATTGGAATTTACATTTCCAGCAGAGGAATATGTGGGAAAACCCTAAGAGAAAAAGTTGACAAACCAGCACCCTTTCCTTACGAAAAGAAAAATTTCTACCCCTACATCCATGGTCTTTATGATGACTGCCGTGACAGATTTGATGAAAATTCAGCTATTATTTGCATTGAAGGGATGCCCCATGCTGGTAAATCTAAACTGGCTGCTGGCCTTGCTGAGGAACTTGATATGAAGTATTACCCTGCAGTGTCAATGGATGAAATCTATAAGCAGCCCAATGGAGATGACATTCGAAATTATAGGGACGTTTTGCCTGGAAATGTCTACCCTTGGGATGTAAACGATTTTCTGAAGGACCCAAAGAATAAACATAATGGAAGGTTGCAAGTTGAAATTTATAAGCTGCGGTTTATGCAGTATGCAAATGCTGTGACTCATCTGTTAAGCACAGGTAAATATTAAACAATTAAGGTTTTTTTTAAAGGGTACTTGGATAATAAGGGGGGGCATAAGATAGGTCCTGATGTTCCTCTCAGGAATTGGTGCGAACTGCCTGGGAAAAAGTGGTAGGGAGTAGTGGAGGGTTAAAATAAAAAAAAAAATATAAAAATAAGTAAATAACAAAGCTATAGTAAAAATAATAAAGTTATAAAATTATATTGTTAAGCCATGGATTATGCGGTATTGTAATAAAGTAATAAAAGGAAAACTAAGCACATACCAGTATCAAATGATTGATGAAATCTTTTAAAGTAATACATGGATAAATGAGGTGGGGGTGACCATAAGGTAGGTCCTGATGTTCGTCCCAGGAATGTGAACAAATTGGCCTAAAAAGAAGTCTCCCATGTCTTTTTGATGAAATCAAAGTTTTTTTCCGAATTGAGGGGGGGGCTAAAATGAAAGAAAAATGCATTGGTAAGCCATGGTTTGTGCTACTGGGATGCAGGATAGTGGGATAAAAGTAAATGGCTAGAGGGATACTTGGATGCAGGGGGATTATGTGTGTGTGTGGGGGGGGGGCATGCCTACAAGATAGTTTTGATATTCCTCCAAAGAATTCAGAAAAATTTTACCTAAAAGAACTGTTCCGTGATTTTTGGGATAGAAGAGTTTTTTCTGTGTGTGTGTGGGGGGGAGGGGTGTAGGGGAAATCGAAAAGAAAAGTACATTGTTAAGCCCTGCAATATATTAGTACATATGGTTTATGCTGTATGCAATGCTGTAACTCATCTATTAAGCACAGCACAGGTAAAATATTTACTTAAAAGAAGTTTTCAATTTTTTTGGGATCAGAGGGTTTTTTGGGGGGTCAATTGAAAAGAAATTGACACTGTCAAGCCATGCAACATATACGTGTATTGTATTTCATTAAACCCTCTCTGGCAATTGTTAAAAAAAACGAGTTTTCCATGTTTTTTCTTAGGGGGGGGGGGTCAGAGGGTTTTTTTTTCCTGTGGGGTTAAAAAGGGAAAGAAAAGTACATTGTTAAGCCATGCTTTGTACTCTGGGCTAGTGCTGTAACTTATCTATTAAAAACAGGCCAGTATCAAACATTAGATGCATTCTTTAGAGGGATACTTGAATACAAGAAGGGGCGGGGGTCAAAATAGGTCCAGGTGCACCTTCCAAGAATTCAGAAAAAAATTACCTAAAAGAAGTTTTCCATGTTTTAGGAGAGATCATAGGGTTTTTCTGGGGGGGGGGGGGATGGAAAAGAAAAGTAAATGGTTAATCCATGAAATATATTATATTAGTACATTGTACTTTATTACAGGGCTTATATCATATGTGGCCCTCTCTGGCATGACAAGGTCAAGAAGATAAGGGGGCATAGTTTATTGGATTGAATAAGAAGGTGGGATCACAGTTTTTCATTTTCCATCGTTAATTTACCTGTATAGGGATAAATGTATAAGGATGTGAGTAAATGGAATGATGCTTCCTATTTTTCCTCAGATATATCAAAGTATCTGAATAATAGTTTTGACTGATTTTTGCTTTTAAAGAAAAGTATAGGTAGTTTAGCTGAATACTTTAAATGTAAAGATATAATTTGAAGAGGTATATTGATGAATAGGTCAGCTAAGTAAATTAAAAAAAATTGTCTATTTTTTTTTTCGGGGGGGGGGGTCAGAAGTTTAATCCAGGGTGATTTAAAATATCAACAAAATTATAAACTGCTTGAAACTGCTTATAATTTTAAATTATTCACATTTTTGCTGCTTTAATATTATCATAGTATAGGTCTATTGTTGAATTTGGCGCTGCTAATTTATATTGGCTCTGTCAATTTAATTTTGAATATTAATCTATTTGGTGCATCTTAAAACTGCGCTGCGCATGGGAAGAGAATGCTCGCCCAAATGAAAAAAGAATGAAATGAAAGATCTATTTTGCTGTTAAAAAAAGAATGAAATGAAAGAAGATTATCACAAATACCCATTACCGGGCCATCAATTTAATTGTTTAAGGCCACTATAGCTTTTGAATGTTGTGCTTGTTTTATTTACTAAAAGTTCCCTAATCGAAGTTTGCCTGAAGTTAAATAAAAGAAGGTAACGTGGGAAGAAGTGCCATAAATTATCTGTTTTGAAAATGTGTGTTTTTCGACCCGATTTGGCGTTGTAGGATGCGACATGGCCTTATGCATGAGGAAGTGTCTCGCCTATCTTGATTCAGGATCATAAAAGGATCACTCAAGGATTGGTCCATCACGCTCACACTCAACATTTGCTAATATACTTAAAACAGAGAGGTGGACATGTTAACGTTATTAAGTTATCATTATGTCAGAGTTGATGTACTTCATAGTTTGAGAATCCATGGCGAGGCTCTAGGGCTCGATTATCTGCTTTGGAAATGGTCAATTTTTGTATAAGTCATATAATATTTCAGGGGGAAGTAATGGTCACTCTATAAAGAGTCTTTCAGTGAAAATGCCATCTTATGTCAATCACCTTTTGTCAGTATGCTTTCTAAAACGAATATATGCCTGCATGTCACAATATATTACGTTTGACAAAAAAAAACGAAACAATGTATAGTTAAATAAGAAACCAAGAACAAGTGTGATTTCCAGCCAGCGGAAAAAAACAAACGAAAAGGCAAAGCCAGACGGCAAAGATCTCCATCAAGCCGTCCTCAGTGCTCAAAAAAAAAAAAAAGATAGGAAAGGGAAAAGAAAATCAAATATGAAACAAAAAAACTAACTTTTTGAATCAAATCATAGCAAGACAGAAATAATAGAGAAAAATCTCTTCTACGTTTCGATATAGTTTAATCCAAAAAGCTAGTTTTTTTTAATATAATATTGAGACTGAGATGAAATATTGAAAGACTTGAAAAAGAAGGCTAAGACTCTTTTGGGTCAAATGGCACTGGGACTGAAGTTCAAAATTTTCTTAAAGAAAAGTCTTTCCAGCTCCTGTGTAACATTGGATTCTACATGCGATACCTACTAGCTGGCAACATCGGCGGAAATGTCTTCATTGTCTCTGAGCTAGAGCTGGTTGCAGTGGTACCAATCACGAAAATATGGGAAGGGTCAGCGATTTCTCTTCTTTTTTTTCTAAATAAAGATGTCCCTAGAGGATCGTCATAAATTTTTTTTTCGTTAAATTTTAGTTTTTATTCCCCTTTTAGTCTCAAAAGAAAAAAATTCAGTTTTTTGTTTTTTTCGTCCAAAATCGATATTTTGTTGCTTAAAGTCTTTTGAATTAACGCTGCCAACGTTGATTGTAAATAAAAAGTGATTGCGAAATCTAAAGAGATTTGACAAAAAAAGTTAAAAATTTGCACGAAAATGATTGAACGTTTTTGGCTGGAAGATATTGACCTTTTCAGGAAAAGTTTTTTTGTGGATGGCGGAGTAAGGATGGCGTTAAATTTTGAGTCGGGGGTCAGGGGCAAAAGATTTTTTGAATAGTTTTCATTTTTGCTTTTCTGTGAAATTGCTCGTGTCTGTTATCCTTTTAAATCTATTGTATAGCTTACTTTTGTTTACTATTTTTGTCTATTTATTCTATTTTGAATTTTATGTCTGTGAAATTTCAGGTCAAGGAGTGATATTGGAACAGAATCCTTACAGTGATGTGGCATTTGCAGAAGCTATGATTGAATGTGGGTATATCAGCAAACAAGGTGAGTAAAGGTTATAAGAGGCAAATCTCCCCTTCCTCCAATTGATGCCCCTGTATAGAATAAATCTACTGCAAGATCGGGTTTTTCTATTCATCATACTATATAGAAAATGCATAATGACTTTGTTTGTTTAATTACCTTTCATGTATTATGTTTCTTTCCATTTTTCGCATTTCTTATTTATTTTGTCTTTCAGAATGTTTTTTTGAATCCTGGATCTTTTTTGCACACTGGAATTCAATTGTCTATAAATTCCTCTATGACACACACACACATATATATATATATATATATATATATATATATATATATATATATATATATATATATATATATATATATATATATATATATATATATATATATATATATATATATATATATATATATATATATATATATATATATATATATATATATATATATTTATAATGAGGGCAACATTTAGGGTGTTGTCTCGAATGTATGTCAATAATGATGATTGATCGTTCTTAGAATTTTTGTACCAAAGTAAAGGATCTAACAAAAAATGATTCATTGATGTTGCTTGTATAATTGTAAGTGAGGAATGGGGTAATGCTGTCGAAAATTCTATGAAACAGGGGTAGATTTTAATGACTCTCAGGTCTTTTTGCCGCCCAAGATCGTGGATTTTGGTAGAATCGAAAAAAATGTGAAGTTTAGTGCCGTAATTTCACAAACAGTTTTTGACTTTACCAGCTGACCAAAGTTTTTGGAAGGGACGGATCCGCTTTAACCTAACCATGTGGATCAGCTTTAAAAGTGGGCGCCTTCTCGATAAAATAGTGTTCTAATTTCATTAGTTTGCATCTGCATCTTGTTTTTGTTAGCCAGTGATATTATTCCGTATTTCTAGAGGGAAAAATCAGAATGCCTTTCTAAAATCTGACTGGTTTTAAAACAAATCAGTGAAAATAATGACAATTTTGAACCGCAAGATATTTAGCAATTATTACCTGTTTCCCTGTGGCTGCATGTTCTAAAAATGCAGTGAGGTTCGAACTTATCAAGATGGTCAAAACTCAAAGCATCGGATAAATGAAATAAACCAATCTAAGTAAAACTAACAAATGATAAAACCAACAAAATATAACAAAAATTATGTAATTATGTATAATAAAATTTTATATAATAAAATTATATAAAAAAATTATAAGAGCAAACAAAACAAACAAGTAACAGGCGAAACTAGTTATTATTGAAGACTATGTTATTTGTATCTATTTTTCCCTCCTGTAAATTGTTGCTATGTTTGATTTGTTGGAGTATTTTTGCTCCATTTTCATATCTTTTATACCCCTGTATGTTGGGGAAAATAAATAGATGTATATTCTGCCTGAATTTGTGTGGAGTCTGTGATCGGGCTCTAGCTCCACGACTCCCGAAATGCGCTCGTGGTTACATCAGCAAGCTCAGAGGGCAACCTTAAAGTTAATGATCTTGTACGAATGGCCCAATATGAAATTAAGTTTTTGAGGGCTATAAATTGATTTATAGCCCATGATTTAAAGGGCTATAAAGTGAAGGGCAATCATAAAGTAGGCAATCATGTACAAGTGGCCAAAGAATAAAAAATATTTCATCTTTAATTCTCTTTTTCAGTCGAGGAATCGAATAGAGTTAAGCTTTTTAGCAAAATTCATGAATTGGAGGGCGAATGTAACAAAACTGCTCCACTGCGAATGGCCCAAGAATAAATAAAATTTTATTTTTAATTCAGGTTTTCAGTTAAAGGTTCGTAAAATGGATGGACCGCCATTTAAATTTTTTAATTTGATTCTGCTGTAAAAAAACTAATAAATATTTTTCAAGATTATGGGTTTATTAGAGAGATTGAATATTTTTATTAAAGAATGAATCTCAACATCATCCAAATGACTGTCACAGCTGGTTTGACAGTACTCCATCCAATCAACCAAGTTTTTCAGTTCAATGTTATGATCTGGGCTCCAATCGCATGAATAAATTTCATTTTTAGTTGTCTTTTACAGTCGAGGAATGGTATAAGATTATGATTTTGAGCACTCACTGTGAAATTCTCCACCCTCATTTGATTGTTTATTTGGATTTACCAGTCAACGAAACAGAGAAGCGAGTAAAGAAAAAATATGGTCAAATACCACCCGCTCTGGATACTAAATTTTTGGAAACCTTGAACAATAGATACAAGTATGGCTATCTGCCAGAGATCAGGTGGGTTTTTTATAAATCTGAGCCTTTTGTTGTAACGCTACCTTTTTTTGCATTCTGAATCTAAAGATCTAAAAATTCCAGAAGAAATTGTTTTATTTTTTAAAATAATTTTTGAAAATTATTTAAATTAAATTTGGCCATAAATCATGCAGACGATGGTTCATTCCAGGTGGTGATAAATTCACAGTAAAATGCAAAACAGATAAATTACTTGAAAAATCGTACAAGTTTTGATATTTTGTGGAAGCCCAGACCCCAAGCTCCCACTTCCCCGTACGTATCTGGTTATGATAAATTACCACTGTCAATCAAAAACTGCCGTCTGGTTACTGGTTAAAAATCTAAAAATGGGAAGCTCCCACTTCCCCGTACATATCTGGCAATGATAAATTACCGCTGTGTCAATAAAAAACGGGCATCTGATTACTCGTTAAAAATCTGAAAATGATTATTACCTGAAACCAACAAGTGGTAAAGATTTTAAGAAAACCAAATATTTAATATCTCAAAATCCTCTATTAATAAACCTTAACTTAAGACGTAATTAAGGCCATTTTATTAATGTGGTAACAGCCTCTGGTAAAATTTGAAATGTTCCTTACTTTAGATGAAAAAGTGTTATAAACATTTAGAAAACTAGTATTTAATATCTTAAAATCTGTTACCAATAAACTTCATTTTATAACATGTGTCCAATCTGTAACCTCAAGTTCAATATCTTTGGGTTTTTTAATTGGGGTTTTAGTTTCTCTCATAGTATCATAATTATACAAGACCTCTTTTTATGTCTTCAAATCCCGTCTCTTCTCAATGGTACTAACATCTTTGCTTTCTAAAACTAATAACTTCATTCATCTACCACCTACACTTGCAAACAAAAAAAAATACACTTTATTAATAAAAAGATTAAATTTCCCTAGTTAACACTTTGAGTACCAAAAACATAAGAATAAAAATATTTTGGTCCCTGGACCTATCTAGCTCTAATCACACCTAAAAAATACTGATTTTCTTAAAAAAATGTATTTAGTTGTTTCAAAATTATGTCGTTTTTAGGGCAGAATCACATTTGCAGTATTGCAAAACTAATAGTTAGATTGTATTTTACTTTTTATCCAAAAAATCTAAATATTCATAATATATGATTCCCAAAAATAACTACACTATCAAAGGGGGCTGTATTTTCTCAAGTAGTTTGGCGCCGCTTGAATTTTTTGTTTATTTCTGGCTGACTTTTCACCTACGTTTTTTTCTAAATCTAAAAAAAAAATCAAAGAATCCAAAACTGTATTAATTTGTATTATTGCACATTAATAAAATAATCTTAATTACGTCTTAAGTTAAGCTTTATTAATAGAAGATTTTGAGATATTAAATATTTGGTTTTCTTAAAATCTTTACCACTTGTTGATTTGAGGTAATAATCATTTTCAGATTTTCAACGAGTAATCAGATGCCAGTTTTTAATTGACAGAGCGGTAATTTATCATAACCAGATAATTTTTCTAAATAAAAAATCTAAATATTAATAATCTATTGGTTCCCAAAAACAACTACACTTTCAAAGGGGGGGGGGGGTACATTTTCTCAACTAGTTTGGTGCCGTTTGTTTTTTTTTTTTTTTTTTGTTTATTTCTGGCTGACTTTTCAACTACGTTTTTTTTTATTTGGTGCCAAACACTACAAAAACTGCATATGAAAATCTTTCAGTTGAAAATTGAATTCCACTTTTTCCCTATTTTTTTTAAGATATATATATGTCTCTGTAAGTTTACACTTAACCCGTTCAAACAACCAGGTCATTCTCCCTGCCCTTAAAACTGTAATAGATTTAATTCTGGTTCTGAAACCAAACTGTACCTGCTTAGTCGTTTTACAGGGGGCTTGTCTACCTTCTTTTCCATACCTTCCTCAGTGGCACCAAAATTACAAAGATCCAGCAAAAAGACATTTTTTTTTCTCCAAAATTCTTCTGTCTATATTATGTTCCCTTTCTCCAATATTACTCATTAATGCCCACACTAATACATTGATAACGTTATCTTCTTATCTTGTTACACTAAGATAGACTTAACAATTAGAGAGTTTTTCATTTCCTGTTTTTAACCTTTTTGTTTTGATCATTTTCACGTTGCCCGTTTTACTGGCCAATAATTTAGAAACACCTTTACGCAACTATTTTTTGTTTTTGTAATAGACCATTAAACTGGTTTCAAGTTGTCTCTGAAAATTGTTTATCCTAGAATGGGAAGAAGTTTGTCGAAGACTGTTAACTTTTAAAATGCACAAAGATATATGGATGATCATTAGTTTTATGAGAGAGATATTTTTCTTCTTTCCTTCTAAGTTTTCCTGCAATTTTGAACGAGTCTGACAGTTAGGTTTAAAGCCTACTTCTGACGAAAGATGGTAGTTTCTTTCCAGCGAAACGAGCAAGTAACGCCACTATTTGAATTATGGCTGTTATATCAAAATCAAATCAAAGTTTTATTTATTTCGAATCGAATTTCGCCAATCGGAGAATTCGCGTTTCACACAGCCCGGTAAAAAAATGTCTTTTTGCTTACGAATATTCGGTTTGCTTTTGTTTCGAATCAAAGTTAAAAAATTAGTTTCTCATACTGGAAAAATTACCTTTATAATAAGTAAAGACTTCCTATTTATGTGCCAATAAAAATTGTTATCGATGCTTGATTTTAGATATTTGTTCAAAATAAAATTCGTACTTGTTTGAAAATGAAACATCTCTTGGAAGAATTCAAAGATTTCTGCTGTCAATGAGGCATGCCATCCGGATTCCACATACCGATGCCTTGGTAATACGGGAACCAGAGTTCGAACTCAGATGCATTAACCCACTGAAAGGCCCGGAATTTGATTCTAATTATGAGATTATGCAAAAGCGTTTCCATAACAATTCAAACAAGAAGAAGAAGAAGATATACTTGTCAATTGAGTGTTACTGTTCAAAAATTTTATCGTCCTCTGTTTAATACAAAACAGAAATGAATCGAAAATTCTCCCAGATGTAAAGACTGTTGCTTGGCCTAGACAAGTTAGATATCAGTGTATTCTTGATATGTAGTGTTTTAGTACTTTAAGGTTGTATTTTGGGTTTTTCGGCCTTCCTTTCTCTTCCAGGTAGAAAATGACCGTGTCGCAACCTGCCTGCCAATGAGGGGCTACTTTGGGGGTCGTGGAACCGGTATAATGCCTATACCTAGGACTTGGAAGAGAAGAGGAGGCAAAACATTCAACTTGTGGATAGTTCAGCTTTAGAACCAGCAGTGACAACAAGTTGTTAGAGGATCGCCGTCGGAGAGTTCTAGCACCCTCCACTATCCAATCATAAACGGTGAGCTGGGAGTCTTTAGCAATAACCTCCACATCAACTGCCGTTAGAGAGCTCTAGTAACCTCCGCTAGCCAACCATAGACGGTGAGCTTAGAGAGTGTAGCAGCCACCTTCAAATCAACTGTGCCAGCCTGGTGCAAGTTGAGTATAGCTCGAACTCTCTGGAACTTATACCAGTACTTGACAACGGAGAAAAACAAGACTGTACCATGAGTGAATATTAGTATTGTATTTGTTAAATAAAGTAGTTTATTTGTTAATTAAAGTAGTTTTAGCTACATCTTCAGTAGATATGAACACCCTACCACGCTAACCAATGTGTTGTCCTCGTAAAGGCTTGATCACCACCCACAGGGGACTGATAAGACGGTCATTCCTGATAGAAATACACCACACTTTATACTTTCTTATCGGTTTTAGTAGGGGGTGTTCAAGTCTCCACGAGGATAAGACCTTGGGTAGCGTGGTAGGCAGAATTTGTATCTACTGAAGATGTTGCTAAAACTACTCTATTTAACAAATAAACTCTATACAATGCTAATATTCACTCGTGGTACAGTCTTGTTCTTCTCCGTTGCCAAGTACTGGTATAAGTTGCAGAGATTTCTAGCTATATTCTCTATATTCTAGCTATTTTCTAGCTAGAAATCTCTATATTCAACTTGCACCGCCTCCTCTTCTCTTCCAAGTCCTAGGTATAGGCATTATATCATTTTCACGACCCCCAAAGTAGCCCCTCATTGGCAGGCATGTCCTGGTCAGCTTCTACCTCAAAGAGAAAGGAAGGCAGTTTCTTTTCTTCTTTTTTTCTTCTTTTTTTTTGCCAAATGACTTAAAATATTCTTCAATTTAGCCAGCACAGTGAGATGCTTGTATATGATTGGACGGAAATGGGAGACGAAGAAGTTGTAGTGGAAGATATTGAACGAATCAACTTTGATCGCCAACTGGATCCAGACAATCAATTATTTAAAGACTGGCGTAAACTTGAATTCAGACATCAATGGAATGATATACGTTACAGGTGAGTCCATAAGCATGTCTATGTCCGTGTATATGGACCATGAAGCATGTCCATGAGTCCTTTCTTCATAAAAATGATATAACCCAAATTCATGATCTACCCCTTAATTTTCCTGTTTTTATTGATCTGCCTACTTTTGTGATTTTTTCATTCGTTTGAGCTCGTATCATTCAAAAGCTTTTCTCGTTAAAGAGGCTTAATCAAGTACAGATCCCTTCAAATTCAATTCAATTTGGATTTTCAAATCCTTAGATGAATATAAAACAATCGTAAATAATAAATAAGTTGATAGCTAAATGAAATAATAAATAAACTAATGTAGTTAATATTTCAGAATGACATTAGAAAATGTGTGTACGTATGGGAGGGGCTTTGGACTTCCTCCTCCTCAAATTCAACTTATGCTTTTCATTCGGTTGTTTTCGTTCATCCATTCATTGTCGTGATTTTTTTCATTTGTATGAGTCAATATAATTTAAAAGCTTTTCTCCCTAAATATCATTAAATATAATATAAAATGATTGAAAATAATAAATTAATTAATAACTAAATGGTAAAATGAGTAAATGAAATAATAAAGAAATTGATAGAATCGCTATTTAGAAAACACATTAAATAAGGCACATACGAATGGAAAAGGCTTTGGATCATGTCTCCTCTCCAAAAATTCATGACATTTAATGTCATTCTGTTGTTTTTATTAATTTGCCCATTTTAAAAAAAATTTTCCATTTGTCCCATATAACAGGTCCATATAAATTAAAAGATTTTTTCCTAAAGATGCTTTACCAAGTACAGATCAGTTGAAATTCAATGCAAGTCTTTAAATTAATATAATTGAAAACTATGAATAAATCAGTAAGTAAATGACTTAATCATAAAATAAATAAATAAAATAATAAATAAATTGATATAATTACTAGTTAGGAAAGACACCCAAAAAGGCATTTACGCTTGGGAAGGGCTCGGATCATGTCCTCTCCAAAAATTTACGACTTTCCCGTAATTCTGTGATTTCACATGTTTTCTTTATTTTTATTCTACAGCTTTTAAGAGTCCATATAGTTCAAAAGCTTTTTTCCTCTAAGATGCTTTATCAAATAGCTATCAACTTATTTATTATTTATATTATATAATAATATTATAAATCTAATAATATTATAAAGAAAATAATATTATAAATCCCGTAAATCAATAACAAATCCTTGAATATAGGTGTACATGTTACATAAGGATCATCACCGTGTGTTTTCCTAAGGCAGGGACTTAAATAGGAAAGAAGTTGGGATTTTCGTGCATGAATCGACAATAGGATGGGGTCCAGGTGTGGGGGGGGGGAGTTTCTGCTTTGGTGCCCTTGGTAGCTCAAAATTTTATTATAAATAGTACCGAAATAAGTATTAGAACTAATTTCAAGGTCATTAAAAAAGAAAGGGTCTCAGGGCCCGCTCCTCCCTGAAATCCTAAATTTCATTGAATTTCTATGCACTTCTTATTCAACTTATCAAAAAAATTAATCCCCCCCCCCCGATAAAAAAAAATGTGTACCGTCCTGTCCTAAGGTAATTCAGCGTTTGAGTACTTTTCTTCTTGTTTCTTTTTTATCTTAGATTATGGTATGTTCCCAAGAAAATCTCATACTTTTCTTAATAATCGCTTGTTTGTTTGTTATATTTGCGTTTTTCAAAATCACGAAAAATTCAAGTTAATGATACGTGATGTGGTATCATCAGCTGTTTCATATTTTTATATCCTCTTTGAAGACGCAAAAGAAGTTTGCAATCGTTGAGTTTTATACTTACACTTTTTCTGAGAAGATTTATGAGCAAGAAAGTATGAGCAACGAGCAGTGTCTCAGAAAATTGATAAAATATATAGAAAAGCGAAAAGAAATAATTCATAAATAAATTAATAGAAAACAGTTAAATAAATAAATAATAATATAAATTAATAGTAAAAAAATAATTAAGTAGAAATAAATTAAATAAACCAAGGGTCCATTTGTAAATGCACCAATGAAATAGGGGACGAATTCGTTTGCAAATCTGGTCGTCCGGTACTTGACGGATTTTTGTGCGTTGTGATGCCTGGTATGTCTGCTGATCCATGTGGAAGAATAGGCTGCCGCTTCTCGTCTGCTAATATCACTTCAAATTTCATTATTAGATCATGTCTTTGATCGAACAAAGTGGACAAAAGAACTAATCGGCACTTTCGTAGCTGCTGTAGCGGGGTCTCAGCATTATCTTAGTAGCATCTTCTTGAACATCTTCTGATTCTGCTGACAGATAAGCAGAGTTCTGAGCTTGGTTGCCCCAAACGCGGCAGCAATACTCGAGGCGTATACAATCAGAAAATTAAGATTTGCAGGTTGTTTGATGGGTAATATCAACTGCACCCTATGCTCTAACCGACCGACCTGTAATTTTAAGAATAAATTATTTATTGTTATTTATTATTTATTTATTGTATCTAGTATTTACAATGTTATGATTAATTATATGTTATTTACTACTTAATATTCATTTGTTTAAACAATTATTTATCAAAAATTGATTTTCTCAACGTCCAGTATAGCGGACATCACAAGGATAGGCTATTTTGGAACGATCTTGAATACATTAAGACAAATTGCTTAGGACTGCTGAAAAAGCCTGAAATAGGTTTTATACGGGAATATCCCAAGCGTACTTTTGTCCTTGGCGAGTAGTGACCTTTGCGTATAATACTATCAACATGCAGCTTAAATAACCTTGTAAATCTTACGCTTAGTATTGTTGTAGAGAAGACAGCAGGGTGCGGCACATCTGGGATAATCGTTTCAAACAACAAAAGTACGAAGAACAATAGGGAAATCTTTTTACAAGACAGTGGAGATAATTTGAATGAATATTTCGACCCTATGTCCAAGGGCCGTCCTCAGCAAGACAAAAATATATAAAAGAAAAAAGACTCACAACAACATGCGATCAATAAAACCAAAAATTAAAATGTTTTCAAAGCAGTCCTAGCATCCTTACTTCAGCGAAGTTCAACCAGGACTGATAAAAAAAAAAAACATCCATTAAAATTATCTCCACTGTCTTGCAAAAAGATTTCCCTATTGTTTTTCGTGCTTTTATTGTTTGTTATGGAAAGGCAGTGTGGTCTTCGTCGCTATTTTATAATCGTTTCCCGCTTGAGTGAATTGAACCGTAGAACTTCAAATTTTCGAATTGATTTTGAATGGATTCAGACAAATTTGAGATGAAAAAAAACTTTCAAATTTTGAAAAAACGTAAAAAAAAAATTAATCCATTCAAATTTTTGAATGGATTCAGACAAATTCAACATGAAAAAAGGTCATCTTGTGTTCTCAAGCAAAAAAATGACGGAGCTAATTTTAAAAAGTGACTTACATTACCAGTTAATTTTTTGTATTTATCTCTATTTCTTCTAATTATATCTCGAGTTCCTTTTTAACTTTTTGCTTTTTACATTGAAAGATTTTTTCTTTTTTTTCTTTTTTTTTCTTGTTTTATACATTTCTACCATCTCTGAAAAATAGAATTATATCAATATTTTCCTGAATTGCTTTTTGTATTTTATAATTAAATGATTGATTTTTATTTCAGATTAGGAACATCCCACTGTTTCTAACATGACGCTGGCACTAGTAAGAAAAACTTTTCTTCCGCCTCAGACTTCTCCTCAAAAGATCTTTTCTTGGGCAAGGGATCTTTTTATGATCAGGGAGATTGACCCCCTTTCCGTGGCACGATTTTGGCAGGCATTGCTGGCTTCATTCCATCCAATTTCAGCAGCGCACTCTACAATTTCCCTGGCTAATGATCAGACACTAGGCAATTAGCAGCAGTATGTGTCATTTTGTGCCTACTCCTCTCAGAGGCACTGCGAGAAGGATGTCAGCACTGCTCCTTAAAAACGGACTTAATTATTAGTTTATTTATTTTATTTGCCCTTTTCTTTTTATTTTATCTCGAGTTCCTTTTTAACTTATGGATTTTTAAGTGGGCTAAAATCACTGACAGATTTTTTTTAAATGGTTTTTCTTCTTTTTTTTACATCTCTGTTACTACTGAAAAATAGAATTATATCAGTTTTTTCATGAATTACTTTTTGAATTTTTAATTAATTGATTAATTTTGATTTCAGATTAGGAACATGCAAGAACAGACTTGAAACTCTATTTAAGATACCTACCCATCGGGTGCCAGAACTATTTGTGCCAGGAGACGAAGCAGAAGCCTTATACCTTGTTCAAGACAAGGTAATTTCTATTCAATTAACTAATTTTTGAAAACGCCAGCACGCCAGGGCAAAAATAGAGGATTCCGTCCCTCACGACGATAGGGGGGTACAGGATTAAGTATAGTCAAAACCTATGTGCCAAAAAAATTAATATAAAGTGTTTATTATGGCTCATTCGCATTAAACCGTAGAACAGTTCACACTAACATAACTTACAACTTTACAGTTTTATTATGTATTTTATGGAGCAAATTTTGTTCGTAACATAGCCAGTACAACAAAAATCAGGAATCAACAGATTCTTTTAAACTAAAATTAACAGATTAAGTAAAATGAAAAAATAAAGGTTAACAGATTATTCAAAAATAACAATTAATAGATTCCTACAAAGTGTTTTGCGCTTGATAATATCTCGGAACTTCATTCTGCGTTATAAATTTTGTATAGTTTGCTCATGATGATTGTGATGATTTAAGACGATGATTATGATGGATTTATGGATTTTTACATCAGCCTAGTTTGACATGAATTTTTTAACTGTGAAGGGTTATATTTGCCGTATACAACCACATAGCATAGAAAATCCCGTACGTAGTGTAAAAGCCGCTTTAGGCTTCAAAATTATAATATGGAGATCATAATATGATATTCTAGCCACAGAGAAATAGAGAGATTGCTTTTAAATTATCTCGCGACTCAAAAGCTTTTCGTTCTTCTACCTGACTTAAATTTTCATATAGGAGGACCAATCATGTTTTAAAAGGGCAGGGTTATTCGATTCCTTTTCTGCCTTACCATTAAGGGATACGAAAACTTTGTTTGATCCCTACTATAATCGGTTAGGGCGTTGGAATTGCAATTCTATGTCCGTAAGGGCAGGGGTTCGAGCCCTGGTAATGCTAACTATTTTATTTAAAACGGGGGTCAGCCATGTGACTGTAAGCTAAGCCAGAGTCGATCCAGCTCCAAATGTGAGCCTGGAAAAATCTGGAGGAAAAACACCGGGAGCGTCAGATGATTTGCCCCTATCTGCGTATGGCATTCCGGGGCAGAGGCAGAGAATCAGGAGATCAGTTCCTGCACTAATATACCGATGAAACATTAACAACTACGTGGAGGATTGGTATCTGCATGAGAAAATGTTACGAAAACACATCATAAACGTAAAACAATGGTTTTTAATTGCCCTTTTTACCTCGGGATCATCGCAAAGTAATTCAGTTGTAGTCCTGCTCACTCAATGCTTAGGTTATAATTTTAATTATTTTTCAATAGGAATTATCAACTCAAATAGCTTTTCGTTCAACATCGCCTTATAAATTTGGTTTCTGAAAATGTCCCCAGTTTGCTTTAAGTGAATATAACAGTATAGTATAAAGTAAGTATCTTTCTACTATATACTATTTCTCACTATATAGGCTACTATTTGTATATACTCATTTTATGCTACTTTACTATAAAAATTGAAAATTAAATTCATGCCCCTTCCTACATTTTCATGAATTAATGCTACTGGCTCCTGCAGCTTACCTACCGCCTCATATTACGCATCAACTTACCTCATTGAACAAAAAGTTATGAGTAACAGAAAACAGCATTCACTGCTTACTCTTCCCATATTATATACACACTAAAAATGCGAAGAGCCTTTAAGGTGTAAAGGCTCTCAATAGGAATTATCAACTAAAATAGCTTTTCCTTTTAGGTCCACTTATAATATCGATCATCGAGTTCAATATCGAGAAATGTTGTTCCCATAGTTTGGGAGGGATATTAGATAATTGGCTGGGCTTTTGTTTTTGTTTATGTGTTACATTTTTACACCCAAGTCCTGTGCTATTAGTAATATTTTCAGAAAAAATGGAACGAATAGTAGCTCTATGCTTCTCCAGCTCTTTTGAAAAACGGCGTTTGGTGGATAAACGGATCTGATTTACAACACCAGTTCTGGGGCGGCCGCAATCTATCTAGATACTTAGCCAACATTTGGCCTTATTTCAAGCTTCAACAAGTAAAGGATTCTGGGACCAGCCCTTCGCTCGGAATCCAACTCGTACTTCATTGCGAGGGACAAACTGCTTTTCTGCTTGCAGTAAGGCATGTGAAATAAGTGACGCATATATATTTAATTTGAGACGAGTTTCATTTAGTTCAAGACGGAGCTGAATTCTGGAGAAGCTCAATGGTATTTTTCACTATCTTTGCGAGAAGATTATCAATGTAATACTGGTACTGGAGTATATCAACCTTATTCCATTCTACTACAGTATGCCACTTAGATTCTTGGATTACTCTTGCACGATTAAATGGAGCCACAATACTAAAAAACAAGCACGTGATCAAGTTTGGACACTGATCTTGAGGAATGTATATATGTGAAATCAGCAGATTTGGGTAGAAGAGCACTTTCATTTGGAATCAGGCTAAGAAGCAGAGCCGTACTTAGATTATCTCTTTTCACCAAGTCACAATTAAAGTCCCCCAACAGGACCCAATGGAGGTGCAAGGCTCTAATTTTACTCAAACATTTTCCCAATTTTCTTCATGCTAGAGCAAACTTCTTTCAGAATTTTCGTCTCTATAGTCTATCGGCAGGTATGCATTCACAATGACAGTATCAACCACTTTCATTGAAAAAAAATGGTCAAATTTTGAAAACATTTCAGAGTTAGTATGTCTATGTATTATTGTAGCAAGTCCACCAGAGGGGCGCCCTTGTTTTGCGGGCCTCTTCGCGGATACTAAGTGGAGCACATGTGATGGCACTATATTGAGTAGTTTCATATTGTAAGCAGAGAGAAAATGTTCCTGTATGCATATGATTTCTTTAGTAAGGCGAAGTTGTTCTACCACGGCGATTTTTGCACTGAGATTACCATTTAGGTTCCATGACACGACGCGCCTTTTAGTATAGGGCTCAATCATTTCGAATGGATTAGCTTTTTGGCTTCAAAGTCTTGTTCGACGGGCAGTTAGCATGGTAGCACGTGTGTTCTGTGCTTTGACAGCTCAAACAGTCGATCGGGTTCTGATACTGACTTTCTTTGGTCACACCGTGGTAATTTTGAGTGCAGTGGCCACATTTCTTGGCATTTTTACACTGTGTTGATATATGGCCGATTTCTTGACAAATGAAGCAACTTTTCAGGGGGTAAATAAATTATGGGGTCCTGGAGATTTCAAAGTCAATTTTAATAGACATTTTCGTGGCAGTAACAAGGGTATCTTTGCTTGGAAAATAGAGCTTGATGGCGGGTGATTTCCCACATTTTTCAGCTTTCTCACAACCGGCTATTAAACTTTGCATATCCTCTGCACCAAGAGACTCGGGAATCTCTCTAACTATACAGATATGTGAGGGAGTTTTTATTTTTGCATCGGAACCCAGCTTTTGATTGTTAATCGCAAGTGCCAGTTTCTCCGCAGTAGCCTTTTGCGCAACGGCTAGCTGCCATCCATTCTTTCCTAGTCTGCGCTCAACCTTAGAAGTATCAAGGGCTTCATCAAACGCAGATTCTATAAACGCTTTCTGCTCCGATGGGGTTTTCAGTGTCGGGGGGTTTGTAACAACTACAGAGTAAGACAGCTTTGTGGGGGCGTTTGGTTGCGTAGGGAAACTGGTTTGAGTAAAAAAAAAATATAAGTCACCTTTATTCAGTCGTTCCATGAAGCATTCAAACGACGACACATCATTTTTACTTTAGTTATTACGCATGCACTTATCTCTTCTCTGCATGCAGGGACCTCGGTAGACTCAAAATGACAAATTTAGGTAGTTGACACTTTTCTTTAGCATATTTGTCAAAGGATTTTACAATATCCAAGGCATTTTCTTCATCCTTAACTGATTTACGGAAGGGGTCCGGTAGGCCAGATTTCTGTAGGATCAATTCTTTCGCACTCAGTATATTATCTCTGGAGAAAAACTCCACAGCGCGATTAATAATCAATTGATGTTTTATTCCGGCTAGCATTGCTCTCGAAGAAAAATTTAACACCGCATTCCAAACGATGTTTTCCGTGTCTATATTTTATATTCATTATGTGTCTATATTCAAGTCACGACGATGTATCCAAAAATCGGTCTTCGCAAAAATATAATTAATTCAAATCAAGAAGCACCCCGTACCACCAAGAAGGTGAAAATGTAACATGTGTATGTACCCTAATACTACCCTATATCCAAAGGTTATAAAATAATCAAAGAAGATAATATAGTGACATCATGAAACAATTTAACTCTTATACCTACTACACAAGGTATTTACCTATTTTATACCCAGGTCATGTCCAGGATTTTGTTCGGGGGGTGTTGTACAAAAAACTAAAAAAAATCAGAGGGTGGTTTACAAAAAGGGATAATTGATTATCAAGGTTCTGTATGAAAAATTTGTTTACATGTATTTTGTTACTTTTGTACGAGTCGGACAAACATTTCATGGAGGGGGGGACAACTTGGTACCCCCCCCCCCTCCCTAGGATATGGCCATGGTTATACCAATGCTTGTTATACTGCAGTAGTCACTAAACCCAAATGAATTCCTTCAGGCGTCAATTAGTCTCATAACACCCAATCGACTGTAATCAGAAACTCATCATCATGCCTCACAAATGAACTGAAATTTCATTTTCGTACGTGCCTATACGCTGTACATGAATGAGGAACATAAGTGTTTTAACATGAATATATTTCATTCTTTCCTTAAGACGAAACTAACGGGCCTTTATTTGAATAACCTGTTTAATTAAAGCCTCCTCTCCCCATTTCTGTGCGAGCCTAGTTTTGAATTTTTTAAGTTTTAATTTTTAAAAATTGTTGTTTTTTTCTCCTTTCACGTCATTTTTAAAAAGATTTTTCTTAAAAGTTAATTAAAAGGTTGTTAAAAAGCTTCCCAATTAAGAAACATGTTTTTGCATTTCCCTTTGGTAGTATGTTGTACTGGTGAAGTGCTATACGTTTTTCGGAAAGTCTTTAATCTTGTGTATTTATTTTTCAGATTCAAGGCATATATGCTACAGGCTTCAATCCAAAAGCAGGCGATAGCGTATTATTTAAAATTTAGAGTGTAATTCCTATGTTTTATCACAATTTGGTGTTATAGATCCTGGCAGTGATCCAAAATAAATCCTGAAATGAAGAGTTTAATAAAATATGAATATCAACGGTATTATTAAAGTTTCGTCTTTAGTTTGCACATATTTTTTACTATTTCAGCTGTAGGTACGGTCATGTACACATGAACTTATTTTGGCCGGGGAGTCAAATGTAAAAAGACGCAGAAAACGGTCAAATTCCGCGAAAAATGTATTAGAAATTTTTGGTTCGTACAGATTTTCCTATATGAAAGATCTTGGAAATTAGCCAAAATAAATCGTGAATTAGTCTGCAACAATAAGAAAAAGTCTTGCTTAAAGTTATATCTTAGTTTACATAGATTTGTTACCATTAAGACAGTTGATACTGTTGCATGCCCATGAGCTTATTTTGGCAGGGGAGCTAAATTTGAAAAGACGCAGAAAAGGCTGAAATATGTAGAAAACATTTGAAACATTTGTCCGGTCGTGGAGATTTCAATAGATGAAAGTTCTTAGGGATTATTAAATCGTGAAAAAAAGATGACAATAACTGTCCTTTGTTTCAAAGCTCTACCTTTAGTTTACACAGATTTGTTAGCATTTCGTCGGTTGGTATAGGTGCATTCGCAGGAACTTATTTTGGCAGGGAGCCAAATTTGAAAAGACGCAGAAACAGGTGAAAAACGTGAACAATATCGAGAAACTTGGGTTTGTACAGATTTTCTCTTATGAAGGATCCTGGTAATTATCCAAAATAAATCGTGGAAAAAAAGTTTGAAACAATTAATATCCTTTGTTTTAAGTTATATTTTTAGTTAACATAAATTTGTTACCATTTCGACGGTTGGTAAGGTGGCGTTTGCAGGAACTTTTTTGGCAGTGGTGACGCAAAACAGGTGAAAAATCAGGAAAATATAGGAAATTGTGGGATCGCACAGATGTTCCCATATACAAAACTTGGGAATTACTCAAATTGAATCCTGAAATAAAATGTCGGAAACAATGAATATCCTTTGTATTATTAAAGTTTTATTTTCATTTGCATGGATTTGTTACCATTTCAGCTGTAGACAGGGTCATGTAATGCTTAGATATATTTCGGTAGGGATCCAAATTTGAAAAGATGTGAAAACAGGAGGATTTCACGAAAACGAAATCGTGGAAAAGATTTCACATATAAAAGATCTTGGCAATTGCCGAAAATAAATTCTAAAATTAAAAAGTTTTAAACAATGAATGTACTTGGTGCCATTGAAATTTAATTTTAATCTCAGTCAGATTTTACCATTTTGACTATTGGCACGGTCGCACAACGCATGAGCCTATTTCTTCAGGGAAGCCAAATTTGAAAATACAAAACAATACATGAATTTTGAGTAATATTGTAAATTGAGGGATAAGTCATAAAAACGTCCCAATGTGAAAGATCTTGGCACGAAATAGATTTCAAGTATCTGAATGTAAAAATATTCCACTTCAGGACAAGTGCGTTTTATCTGGAATTTAGTCAAAAGGTGGATAAATAACGCCTTATTGAAACCATAGATTTTTTTTTGTCTAAATTCTTTGAGGGTGTAATATTGTAAATTGAGGGTTACTTTTTTTTTTTTTTTTTTTTTTTAATATTTCACTTTATTATCGTGAAACTCTATCTATAAAGACGTTTGACTATAAAAAATTAATTTTTTTACTTATAAATATGTCAACAGATCACTGGACTATCATAACGCATAATACAACTGAAAGTTGATTTTTTTAATTTTCAATTGGTTTCATATGGGCCACACAGCGCTTAGGGTAAGTGTAGAGGTTGGGATTTTTCCAGGGAGGGCGTTAAAAAGGATTGAAAAGGACAATCTTAGATCGTATTTCATTCAAAGGGGCTGCCATTTCCAGTTGGCGTGATTATAACACCCCCTCATCCTACTGATGCGCAGGTATATACTAGTTTAACAATAAAATGTTTGTTTTTCTAAAGTTGAATGAACGAATGAATTTTATTTCCCTCTAAAAAAAAATCCGTTACTAGTTTTGTAATATAAATAAAGAAAGATTAAACAACAAAAGAAAAATGCACAAAACAACCAATTGACACTATAGGAGATAATCCTTTTAGAAATATCTTTTGTTAATTGCAAAAGGCGCCAGCCGTTTCCTTTCCAATTAGCCTTTAGCTATCTCTCTATGAGGTTTCACTGGTGATGAAAAAAAGATGGCAATCACTTCTTCCCATGCGAAAAAATGATTTTAGTTATTGCCCAAGATGGGGAACTTAAATTCTCCTAGACAGGGTTTTTCATTTATGGTGATTCGAATGGTGCATCTTTCATTTCGATTCTACACCATTTTATGGGGTCTCATGCTATTTTTCGAGACTCTCATAATTTTTTTTTCGCAATAAAGTTTTACCGTCAAGTTTGATCAAATTTATAGTTACCAATCCTGAATTGACATCAAATGGCGATTCTCCCGACCTTTTTTTTAAACGTATTTGAAATTTCCGGTTACTATGGGCTGTAGTTCATTTTTTACTAGGTTGCAGCAGATGCTTCAAGCATGAGAGTAGTAATTAGTTATGATATAGAACTGATTGCCAACGTAATGAGTATGGGAAACTGATCGACCAGCAAAACGTTTTAGTGAATTGGTTTAACATGAATTTACGACTACTGTCATTGTAGTTTATTGCTGCCGCTTCTTCATTGTACTGCTGTCACTGCCACTGTTAGTGCGGTGCGTTAGTGAAACGTTTTAGTATGGTATCAATTAAAAAAAAAATTTTTCCACAAAATAAGTTTTTCAAAAAAAAAGTAAAGAACTCCATTACACCAAAAATGAACAAAAATAGAATCAAATAATCTACCAAGCATGTAACTACCACAAATCAGTATCAATAAATAAATGAAACCCAAAACGAACACGCATTAAAATAAATAACAGAGCCAAACTCGGAATGAGCAGGAACTAAAATGAGTAAGGTTCAACACACCTATGCTTTCTAAGTGCAAGAATATAATTTGTACTTTGTTGAAAAAATTCATATGATTTTGTATTGTCAGTTGAATATACATATGCTGATATTTATTCCTTAAAATTTTAATTAATTTTTGATATCTTAAAGTTATAAAAGTGAAAACATTTAAAAAAATTTTTTGGTTGTCATCCTCAAAGGCATAATTTCCAGACCTTTCAACTACGTTGAAAAAAAACGGCTATATCAAAATATTGATCGGAAATATTTGGGGAAATGATGGGCGTGGGAGGGGTGTTAGCTGCCCTCCAGTCACTTTCAATTATTAAAGAGGACACAAACCCTTCCAATTTCCAATCGAATGAACCCTTTTCGAAGTTTGTACGACAACTCCTTCGATACGAAGTGCCCTGGTCTAAAGAACCAAAAATAATATATTGTGCCAACATCGTTTTTTATTTAGGCAGCGCTATTGCGCTGCCCCTGATTAGAAGATTATGGAACCTCAGTTTACTACTGTTACAACTACATAGTACAATAGTGACTGCCACTGTTAATATAGCGTATTAGTAAAGCGCTATAGTTTGGTCTTAAAAGTTTCTGTAACTATAGTTTACTATTGTCACTAATAAATTATACAGGAGTGATGGCCACTTTTAGTGGAGCACATTAGTGAAGTGCTTTAGTTTGGACTTAAAAACCTTCTGTAATTATAGTTTGCTACTGTCCCTTCCACATAGCTCAACGGTGTCTGCAACCGTTACTAAAGCGCATTAATGAAATCCTATAGTTTGATTTTAAAAGCTTTTGTAACTGTAGTTTACTACTTTCTCTTCTACATAGTAATACCGTTACTGCTACAATTAGACCGATGCATCAGTAATACGCTTTAGTTTGATTTAACAGGAATTAAAAGCTACTGTCACTGTTGTTTATTACTGCCACTTTTACACACTACTGCTGTCACTACCACTTTTGGTGCGGCGCATTTCTGAAACGCTTTATTGTGTTGTGGTTTTAGTAAGAATTGTTATAAAGTTTTTCTTACGGAATTAATGAGCGAAGCTGAAACTTTAAGGTTGTTGTGGAGAAGAATGGGCAAAAAGCCCAATCTTTAGTAATATGACGTTCTTCATCTGTAACATGATGTTTTTCATCTGTAATATGACGTACTTCATCCGTAAAACGTAGCCTGGTGATAATGGAAATATAATTCCTATTTATTTCGGATTTCACTCATCGGAATAATTTCTACTTGCATGCCTTGGCAAATAAGACCTTGTTCGTACCAGGACTAGAAAGCATTAAGTATTCTAGCATGATCCCAATCAGGTCCTCAATTTCTTTTATTAAGATAATATTACTGAGGTCAAGAGTGACAAAATATTCGTCTTTTGTCTTCTATTAGCCAGTGTGTATTAGCCTTTTTTTTTTTTTTTTTTGCTTAGCAAGGGGTGTTAAGTGCAGGGGAGGACGAAGGGGTTGTCTCCTAGATTTGTAAATTACTTTCTTTCGGTATTTGTTTTGAAAAATCAGAAAATTACCAAGTGCCCCCCCCCCCCGTAGATTTTAAATAATATCTTATGTATCCTGATTTTTCTAAAATAAAAAAGATCCTTGCCACACCCACACCCCCTCCGCAACTACATTCTCGTAGATTAGGGCTTCTGATCCTTAGCAATAAACCATAACACCAAAGGCAACAATAGAATTAAAGCAAGTAGACTTGTATGAAAAAATGTTTAATATTAAAATGATTCAAAATATGCGAATCTGAAATAAATAAAAACCGAACAAACATCGTTTGGTTTCGGTTAGTGTTGCTGTTATTACTTAAAAATACAATCACTCGGGTGTCGAACTTCGACGTAGAATTCAATGGGAGTCAAATTTCGCCTCTGCAGCGAATTTTATCGCTGACCGACAAAAGAAGTCATGGATAAATATTTGCTTAGTTTCTGTTTTGGTACAAGTTCTGTCGGAAGACGGTAA
Source organism: Artemia sp. Qi Xiang Cuo (assembly GCF_049724085.1). NCBI lineage: Eukaryota > Metazoa > Arthropoda > Branchiopoda > Anostraca > Artemiidae > Artemia > Artemia sp. Qi Xiang Cuo. The sequence continues at coordinate 48,194,353 of NC_142796.1, forward strand.
ATTCTGTCAAACAAAAACGAGCTAAAGGTGTCTGTACATTATTCCAGCCGATCTGGGTCCCGTAATACCAAGCTGAGGTCTAACCCACTGTCCCAACACAGGACAAGTTTCGCATGTTAGTGCTAGTGTTCTTAGTTTGTTTTCGACGGATAGAAGCGCCATCTATCTAATCACTATGGATGTTATGACTCTCAAAAAGGCAATTAGATGGCAATGCTATAGTTCGTTTTGGACAATTTCCCCTTGCTAGCCCCAGGTACTGACATCTTCTACAACCAACTTAATAGTTGACACCAGGAAGAAGAAAAAAATATTACCTTGCAGAACTAACCTGTTTAACAATTTATTTGTGCTATTTTTACTAGTCCCTTTAATAAAATGCCCTCGGACTGGAAGTATAAAACCAAGCGCCAGTTCTTGATTTTTAGCAGAGATTACGAAAACTGTTTGAAATATATATGTATGATTCCTAATTTATTTATGAAAAAACTGCTTAGTCTTAGATTTTATATCTATTTAAAACAACCATCAGTTGTGTATTTCTAATAATGTATGAGCAGGAAGCTAATTGTATGAAGTTGTGATTTTAAACCAGATTATGATGGCCAGAGACTTGAGCTTTTTGTGTGTGTGTGTGTTTTTTTTTTTTTAATATGGTATGAAACAGAAGCCAATCCATGACATTTTTTTTCACTAAAAGTTGCAAAATCCCAATGCCAGAGGCAAAACTCGACTTCAATTATAAAAAAAAAACGCTTCACAGGACTGCTCACTAGAGTGACGTTAAACCGATGGCTGTTTTTCTGATGCCACAACAAGTGCTTCTCGGTTCTCATATGTCCAAAAGCCATTCAGGTCAATTAAAATGCTCACCACTGTTTCTCCATGGCCACTGCAAAATAATAATGAATATGTATACAAAACAATAACATAATATTTTAAGAAGACGAAACGATGCTTCATTAAAAGTCCTTGAACAACCAACATATTCCAGTTCAGTGCAACCATGCGGATTACTTCTTATCGGCCTTTTTCATCACAATCATCATTCGTGACATCTTTTATTCTAAGTCCATAAACCAAGCATACAATTTACAGGTAATGCTTCAGAAACTGATCATTTTATATTTTAACTATAGCAATTTAATGTTTTAATAGTAACTACATAAATAACGATTTAATATTTTTACCATAACTGGCTCCTTCCCCCCTCCGTTTAAGCCATCGACGTCATTATACATCACCATCAACACTGTTGAAATAGCTCTTATGTACTTATAAAACATTAAAGAACAATCATTTTTAATTTCTTAACAATAATAAATTAATATTTTAAAGAAATTTTATACCTAACTATTTAATATTTTAGGGAAAAGTGGCCCCCCTTTAGGTAATCACTATGTAACTTGTGACACAAGTGCGTTTATTGGTGCATATAACTCAACACAAATTTCAATTGTAAAAATTTTGAAACCGACGTATATAACATTTTTAGCATTCCAGCAATAATTGTTTAAAATTTCAAATAAATAATAATAATCAGTAATTTAAAAATATTTAATAAATGATGATTTAATGTTTTTCCCATTGTTGGCTTCCCCTACTGTCTTACCTTTTCATTGGTATCTTTACTGGGGCGAAATAACTTGTATTTTTAGTTCATTAGCCAGTCATACATTTTACTTGTAAAACTTCAGAAATTAATCAGTTTTGATCATTTTAATAATGTTTTAAGAATATTTAGAAACAGACCTAAAGCCAAACCAGCTTAGCATGACAAAACAAAGAAGAAAATCTTGAAAACAACAAATGGCTCTATGGTCAATAGGAAGAAAAAAGAGAATAATTACACGAATATTTCACCCGTATGCAACATTACATCCCCAGATTGCAAAAAAAGAAGATTTCTCCGTTGTTTGTTGTTCAGAGGAGAGGGTGATTGATTTACACTGTCACTTCTCTATAATTGCTTTCCTTTAATTCTTCTTTGATTCAAGATTTTACTCCTTAAACTACGTAGTTTTTTTCTTAGTTCTCTTCTTCTCCACGCTGAGGACACATTGTTTGATAGGGGTGAAATATTCACGGAATTATTCTCCTTCTTCTTAATATTGGACATAGAACCGTTTGCTGTTTTCAATATTTTCTTACGTGTTTTTAATAAAAATAGCGACGAAGACCACAATGCCTTTCCATCACAAACATCATATGCGACAAAAACAACAGCGATTTCCATTCATGCGACAGTTAAAATGATTTGAATTAATATTTCGGCCCTATGTCCAAGGGTTGTCCTCAGTGAGACAAAAATATATAAAAGAAAAAAAAACATAGAAAAGAAAATATATAAAAGAACAACAATATGCGACCAATAAAACTAAAGCTTAGTTCTGACAGAGCGCGAATTTCGTACCGCCTAGCGAATTTCGCGTCGCCCCGCGGAAAAAATACGCTTCGTTCATCGAAATCTTCGCTTCGCAACGCTTCAAGCTCAAGTTGAAAAAATTCGCATCGCTATCGCTCCAGAAATTCTGTAAATAGGCCTCACCCACACTTTTTTTGGCTTTTTTCTCAAGTTCAAAACTGACTGGGCGAGCAAGCAAGCTGCAACAGCACTGATGAGTCTCTTTTTTCTTTTACTTTTGAACTGGATTTTCTCAATAGTAACGAAATTCGCGGACTGTGAGAACTACATGGCGAATTCCGCAAAGCGGCGCGATGCGAAATATCGCAGAGCGAATTTTTTTTTCGCGCTCAGTCAGAACTAAGCTTAATAAGCATGATTTTTCAAAACAGTCCTAGCATACTTACTTCAGCGAAGTTCAACCAGAACTAATAAAAAGTAAGGTAAAACAAGGCGATTCATTGAGATGAAAAAAAATTGATTCAAAAACACGTTCTTATTGCTAATCCAGCCTTTTTGGAAGAATATCTTGAGATTAATAAGATTAATAATAATAATATTTCCCTAAATAGGGACTTTGGGGGAATATACACTAAATGCTCTATACACAAATTTAATTAAAAATGATCTTACAAAATATTTTAAAAAACCAATAGACATTAACACAGAACCGGTCATAAAAAGACCTTTGAGGTTAGCTGTCTTGCTGAGGACGGCCCTTGGACATAGGACCGAAATATTCATTCAAATTATCTTCACTCTCTTGCGAAAAGAATTCCCTATTGTTCTTCTTGTTGTTTTTTTTTGTTTGTGTTTTTAGTATTATTTGAGAAATATTAGCCTAATACGTTTGGACAATATATAGCACAAATAAATTTGACCTAAACTACATGACTAGGACACGCTCAGCGGACGAAGCAGGATGGATGAAGCAAGGACGACCCAAGATCGTTCTTGTTGGGCAACCGTCTAGGGCCAAACGAAAAGCTGGTCGCCCCCCAATGAGGTGGGAGAATGTCCCAAGGAAAGATTTAAGAGAAATGGAAGCTTCTTGAGAGGGTAAAAGAGAGAGGCTCTGGATAGATTGGGATTGAGGAAGAGCATGCGTAGCTGTGCTGGCCTCAGGCGGTTTGATACTGCAGGGACTTGTTATTATGAGTTAGTAGTAGTAGTAGTAATTGGTGCATAAAACTAAACATTCCTTTAACTTTTGAAATTCTGGAAACTGATAATTTTTAATAGTTTTAAACATTTCAACAATAATTATCTGAAATTTTTAATCCAGTAATCAATAGCAATCTAAAAATATTCAATAAATAATTATTTAATGTTTGTACCAGTTATGGCACCCCCTTTGTCCTCCCTTTTCATTACAGTAATTACTGGTTAAATAACTTTTAAAAGAATTTTTATTTTAATTTTTAGATTTTATTAGACTTTACTAGTAAAACTCCAGAAAATGATCCTTATTTAATATAATTTTAGATACTAATAGTGCTTATTTTGCACTTTTACTTTATTAAATGGTTAAATAATATGTAACCAATAGTAATTTTATATTTTTAAGGATTTTTGTCATTATTTACTGTAAAATTCAAAATTTTTTACAGACAACATTCAATTTGTGAGGGGGGTAGTGACTAGTGAGGCAATCTAGAAAGAAATTCAAACTAATTTGTCATCTGTCAGGACAAAGAGCGCATCCAGGATTTTTTTTCGGAGGGGGAGGGCATTTTTTGGGGGGGTACAAAAAACTTCAAATAACGGATCAAAAAGTTGTTTATATGCATTTTTGTTACTTCTTTAAGAGTCGGACGATTTTTTTTTGGGGGGGGGTCAAACTCCGTACCTCCTCCCCCTGGATATAACTCCGATCAGCGTCGTTGTTCATCTAATCATTGTGTAAAAAGACGAAATAAAATAATAATGACCATAGATGCACTTAACGGAGGTGGCTGATGGGTCGTCTTTCCCAAAAGCAGCTTTTTGTTGTTACCTCCAGGGAGGCCACGTATGGAGGGCCCCTATCCCAATTTCTTGGGGCACTCGGTAAAGAAAATGAGTCGGCAAAATCGTGACGCAAAGCCCCACGATTTTTCCGACTCCGCCAAAAATTTTTGTTCGGTTAAATAAAAACCACGAAAATACAGACATGTCATCTACAGAAATCTCGAACTGGGTCGGTAAAGGCAGAAGTTTCACCGACTCCTACTGCGGTTTTACACATGGCACCACAATTTTCCATTTGGTTAAATAAAGAGCATGAAAATAGTAACATGAAACATACCAAAATCTCAATTTCGGTCGGTAAATGCAGCGGTGTTACCTACTCTTGTAGTGATTTTACGTATTGTATTCATAACGGGCGTTGTGCTAATTATTGATAAAAAAACAGTCGGTAAAATGACCAGTCAGTTTGAAAAATTTTGCTCCCCCCCAAACATTTTTGCTAGTAACGACCCTGGTTGCCTCTGATCCAAAGCTTTCAAAAGTTGCACTCACTAAGGTCTTGAGGTCGAGCTTAAGGTTTATACCCATCTTAATGATTACAATATTATTACTTTGCGGACTCTTTGCTTAAAAAAAACCCCGTTTTACGAGTTTTTTAATGGTACATTTATTAAAGAAAAGTAAGGATACGGCATTGGACTTTACAGTCCCTACCGGCGGTGCTGATCTCCTTTTCATGGCCTTTCAGCCAGGAAAATGGGGGTTTGGGGGCTAGCTATGCTGTACTTTTACACACCCTTCCTGTTTACCTTCCCCATATTTCTCCGAGTACCCATTTAGAGCTGGGTCAACTCTGGCTGAACCCACAGAGTCTTGTCACTGACCCCGTCCCAAACCAAACAACCAGCGACACCTTGAATCCCTGTCCTCATGGACACAAGATTTCAAGTCTAACGTGCTAACCACTCGGTTAGGACGGATTTATTTAAAGCCCTCTGTGATATAGAAGTAAAAGTGGAGCACAGATCTATAAAAGACAAAAAAAAAAAATTAGTAAACTAACTGAAAACTTGGTGAAAGACGATGAAACGGGTCAAACCTCAAAATTGCAAGTTCAGAGAGCCTCTCCAAATATGATTGGATAGCCAAATAAAAATACCACAGAGTAGCCACAGTTGGCCGGTCATGCTTTTGCAAACACTTTGCAGTTTATATTGATATATTTGATATTGATATATTTAATTAACTTTAAAAAGAAATTACATACAAAAATCGATATGATTCACCCAAAACCAAACGGTTGACGTGGGGTGAAACAGGCAAAAAAAATACATACATAGAACGTCTTTTAAATTCACTATAATAAGAAAGAAAGAAAAAAGAGGGAAAAGAAAAGAAAGAAAAAAAATAAATAAAAAATAATAATAATACTACAGGGACAGCAACTAAATACCATATTCATGCTGTGGGGTCACACTCACAAACCATGGGGTCACACTCACAAACCAACAAACAATTACAACTTAATTTAAATTAAATCAAGTCTCCTCCAAAGCCAACAAAACTAGAATTTACACTTACTTAATAATTTTTCTTTCAATTTTCCTTTAAAATCACTAAAAATTGTATCTTCTTCATATCATTATCCAAATTATTCCATAAATTTATACCCTTTATAATAAAAGAAAGTTAGTGATATTCATTATAGTATAATAAATTGATAAACAAATTTTTTTTTTGTAATTTTTCTGTTCTAGCGTAAATATGAGATAACACTATAATGTACTTTATTTGAAATCAAACTGTTTAATAGCCAATGCCAAAATATTTTACGCAGGAGTTGCAGCAAATGGTGCTGGGCTTACTAGAACAATTGTCGGTAATAATAAAAAGGCTTTTGTTTTCACCAACACAGAAGTTACCAACAAAATTTTCTTGTAACAAGAGAGCCCAGCGATAGGTGGAACCCAGTAAAGAACGAATCCCACCCCAAAACAGCCAAACACCAAAACAGCTTGATGGGAATTTAGAAAGATAGCCGGAAAACCCTTAAAACGGTATGGGATCGGATTCCTTAAAAGCGATTGGATGGAACCTCTATTGTCGAAAGCTCCATAGAAGCTAGTTACAGCCATCCATTTTAAACAAAAAGGAGAATGACTTTTTGCATAGGTAGCATTGATCTGTCCTCTTTCTTCATTTTTGGTTTGTGTTTTCTTCACTTCTAGTAGGGCACTGTAACATAATAGAGTGCTGTTTAAGGGATCATTTAAAAGGAGAATGACTTTTTGCATAGGTAGCATTTATCTGTCCTCTTTCTTCATTTTTGGTTTGTGTTTTATTCACTTCTAGTAGGGCACTGTAACATCATAGAGAGCTGTTTAAGGGATCATTTAAAAGGAGAATGACTTTTTTGCATAGGTAGCATTGATCTGTCCTCTTTCTTCATTTTTGGTTTGTGTTTTCTTCACTTCTAGTAGGGCACTGTAACATCATAGAGAGCTTTTTAAGGGATCATTTAAAAGGAGAATGACTTTTTGCATAGGTAGCATTGATCTGTCCTCTTTCTTCATTTTTGGTTTGTGTTTTCTTCACTTCTAGTAGGGCACTGTAACATCATAGAGAGCTGTTTAAGGGATAATTTAAAAGGAGAATGACTTTTTGCATAGGTAGCATTGATCTGTCCTCTTTCTTCATTTTTGGTTTGTGTTTTCTTCACTTCTAGTAGGGCACTGTAACATCATAGAGAGCTGTTTAAGGGATCATTTAAAATTAAACTGTTAGATCAATTGCATACAGAAAGAAAAACGAGCAAAAATAGGGTTTTTAAAGGCCAAATGAAAATACTGACAAAACACAACAAAGCGAATATTTCGAGGGGACAAACGCCTCTTATCTTCAGCGCGAGCAGAAAAAATACAATCAATGAGAGTGCCGAAGAAAAAACCAACAAAATAAAATGCCGAAAGTCAATGTGAATGCGAAAAAAACAATAATGAAAAACCAAAAAAATGAGAGATGAATAATTCAATAAAAGCCAAAAATTATAAGAATTAAAACCAAATACCTAACAACCGTGAAAGTGAGTCATTCACCAATATCCACGATTTACAAAAAATCAAAAAATTTGAACCGCCATCGACGGATTAGCGAATAACTGAGAAATAAAAGAAAAACATTCATTCACTCAAAACAAACCAGCAATTGAATGAGTTGGAGAGCTATGTCATCTGATTCCTGATTTTAATAATTGCATTCCTTGCAGTCACTCTTTGAGACTTAAGGGGTTGTTGACGTTTTTCGCGCTGAAGAAGAGAGGCGTTTGTCCGCTCGAAATATTCGCTTTGTTTTGTTTTGTCAGTATTTTCATTTGGCCTTTAAAAACCCCATTTTTGCTCGTTTTTCTTTCTTTATATAAGGGTAGGCCAATGTGGTTTAAGAAATTACCCTAGATCAATTGCTTTTTGTAAGTATTAAAAACAAAATATTAAGATATAATGTTCGACAAAAACTGCATCTTCATATACAAGATAATATCATGTTGGATATGATGTTATATTTGAGGGACTCCGTTGCCTGATTCCACTGGATTTGTTCTTTGTTTTGTTAGACTCGGCTAAGAAAAAGACCCTTTTTCCTGTGTGTTATCCTAATAAAGATCGAAACTGAGCGTCTGGAGCGGTGACAACATTAATAAATCATATTCAATTAATAACAAAAACAATGTTTTTTTAAAATTATAAATATTGCTTTCTTGCAATTGCTATATTTTTAATGATTTTTTTTTAACAAAGCTCCACTTACCACTTCAAGAGATCATCATAAGTAATTCGAGTAGGGTCTTTAGGATGAACCATATCAAATGTTTCGTCACACACGTCATCAAAATTAACCGGCTCTTGGTTGTGCTCAATCATTTGGTTCCGTATGCCCTAAAAAATTGCAAAAACAAGTTAATAGTATTTTTTGTCAATTTCATTTATTAAAAAAAAAAAAAAAAAAAACACAAACCATATCCTTTCCAAATGCCTGGGCACGGAGGGAGGGAGCATATGAAGGAGAAAGAGCAAATAAATCCGTGTAAACAACCAAGGAAATTTCCCTTTCACCTCTAAAAAGGTTTAAAAAGACCAAACAACAAGAAAATTAGGTAAATAATGAGGATTTAGGGCACTTGATGTGCTATTATATAGAATTGAAGGATTTAAGGATGGGGCAGGGAAGGGATGATGTAAATTTCCATGAGTGTCACCTGAATAGCAAGTCTATCACTGCTTTTGCTGTCGTTTGTCCAGCCAGTACGACAAAAACGCAGGCAACGTATGGGTAACTTATAAGATTAGAAGGTGGCAGCAAAAAAAGTCGCCAACGTCATCTAGCGTTTCGCACTCCTTGGTATTTTCTCCAAACTTTGTAATCGTGTTTCTTTAGAAAGATGAGATAAGACAATTCTTACTACACTAATTTGGCCAATTATATTAACTGCACAGATTTTGCCTTATGCCGCCAAACACCAGATGCATAATAATAAGTATAATAGTAATGAAAGGTATAGGGAGAAGATGGGGGAGGTAAAGGCAGGTTGTATGGCGGGTTCTAACGCAGGATGCAGGTGGAAGGTAGGCCCTGAGGCTTTTGAAGCAATAACAATTATTATTACAACCCAATTAGGGCTTTTACAGAATCAATAATAATTATTATAATAATCTATTAATAATAGATTATTATTATTGTTATAGTGCAAGCTAGATATTTCATGTTCTAAATTCACCTTAGAGCTGGTTGCCTTCCAATTAATTTAGCTGGTTGCCTTCTCAATCGTGTATAATGTTGCTCCTTACTTTTATTTGAAAAAACTTTTTTTTTAATGAAGCTTAGAGACAAACATTTTTTTAAAGGTAATGGAGACAATATGCCAGCTAAAACAAAAGTATACAAAAATGAAAAAAAGTAATTAATTGCAAAAATATACGGAAAACAATAACCTACTTAAAAGAACTAAGATATAAACTCCGTAAAACCCGTTCTGCTGGGCAATGCCGAAGTGTTGGACGGATACTTTTTAACAGTATCAACAGTTTTGAACTTTGTTATCAAACACATAAATATTTAATGCCTTTAGACTCAATTGTTTATGAAAATGGGCTAAAACACATTTTTTTCGTGTTTTTTCCCTATTCTGTTTTATTTTTTTTCCCGCTGGTTTCCTTATAATTACTTTATAGTCACAAATTTCCAGGGGGGGGGGGGGCATGGCCCCCCGGCCCCTCAGTTGTTATGTATATGAAGGGGTTCGCTCCCTAGTCAATACCTCGCTTTTTACGCTAAAGTTCAAATTTTGTTCGAATCACAAATCTCTGAATCACAAAGGCTGTTTAATTAGACTAGATAGCTCTTTGAAAGTACTAAGAAAAACTTAAGCGTAAAGAGCGAGGTATTGACTTGGGGGCAAACCCCCTCATATACGTAATAATTTCTATTCGTTTTAAGCTTTAATGTAGCTCCTTACTTTCAGTTGAAAAAACTTGTTTTTTATTTAATTTCTGATCGTTTTTAAATAATGCTGAGAAATCCGGCGCCCCTTCATAGAAATGTCCCTTCCCCCAAGATCATCCATGGAAATATCCTACCACTTAAACCCCTCCTCCGAACCCCCCCCCCCACCAGAAAAAATCCCTCCTGAAAACGTCCGTATACTTCGCAATAATCAATACTATATTTAAACAATGGGCAAAGTTCATAACTTGCAGCCCTTCCCCCAGGACTTGTGGGGGATTAAGTCATCCTCAAAGACATGTTTATTAGATCTTCGACTAAGCTGAACAAAATGGCAATCTCAAAATTTTGACTGGGTGACTTCGGGAAAATATTATCGTAGGAGGGGGCCAAGTTGCCCCCCAATTTTTTTGGTCCCTTAGAAAGGGCACTGGAACTTTTAATTTCCGTTCGAATGAGCCCTCTCACGATATTCTAGGACTACTGGATCGATACGATCACCCCAGAAAAAAAAAAAAAAATAAATAAAAAAAAAAAAAAAAAAAAATAAATAAACAAGCATCCGTGATCTTTCTTCTGGCAAAAAATACAAAATTCCACATTTTCGCAGATAGGAGCTTGAAACTACTACAGTAGGGTTTTCTGTTACGCTGAATCTTGTGGTTTGATTTTCATTAAGATTCTATCGCTTTTAGGGAGAGTTTCTCCCTTTTTTCTAAAATAAGGCAAATTTTTTCAGGCTCGTAACTTAATCTTGTGGTTTGATTTTCATTAATATTCTATCACTTTTAGGGGGTGTTTCTCCCTTTTTTCAAAAGTGAGGGAAATTTGTTCAGGCTCGTAACTTAATCTTGTGGTTTGATTTTCATTAAGATTCTATCGCTTTTAGGGAGATGTTTCTCCCTTTTTTCTAAAATAAGGCAAATTTTTTCAGGCTCGTAACTTAATGTTATGGTTTATCTTACGTTAAGATCTCGTCACTTTTAGGGGTAACTTTTTCTTTTTTCAATTACGCGGCAAATTTTTTCAGGCATTTAGATTTTGAAGGGTTCAACTATGCTTGATGAAACTCATATGTTCGAAGGCTATACACGAACCCAACTCCATGTATTTATATACTGGTATAAAAATTTCGTTTTTTAGAGTTTCGGCTCCTATTGAGCCGAGTCGCTCCTTACTTACAGTTCGTTACAACCAACTGTTTGATCGCTGATCAAAGTTTATGTTATTTATGCCTTTCATTTATTTTATTTTACTGTGTTCATGGCCGTGTATTTGGCCGTGTATATACTTATCTGTCTATCTATCTAATATGCAGAATAATTGTACCAAACACATTTTGCATGCAGACCCGCTATGCTTCCCCCCCCTCCCTAAAGTGCAAATCTATAGCCCAAATTTATTTCTAAAGTAACGAAGAAACTAACGAAAAAACCGATGTGTTCTCGAATTTTACACAGAGAAAACTTGAGTGAGTGGCGCATAATACATAAGTACCGAAATTCCGTCCCCCTACAGAAATTAAAAAAATAAAACTCAAATTTGGAAAGCCTTATTTATATATATTTTATAAAGTATATAAAGTATTATAAAGTATAATTTGGAAAGCCTTATATATATATATATATATATATATATATATATATATATATATATATATATATATATATATATATATATATATATATATATATATATATATATATATATATATATATATATATATATATATATATATATATATATATATATATATATATATATATATATATATATATATATATATATATATATATATATATATATATATATATATATATATATATATATATATATATATATATATATATATATATATATATATATATATATTTTTATATATATATATATATATATATATATATATATATATATAGTACGCAATTTTACTGAAACCTCAAAATCACTTTTTGTTTAATTGCATCCGAGTAACCCCATCCTGCTCACTCCAATACCTGGATACAGGACCATAATTTGCTACGGGGCAGGAGGGCAACTGTACCCAGTTTTCCCCTCACCCGAGCTGAAATTTAGTTTCTTCAAAAATCATGTCAAAACTAAGATAGGTCTGCATAATTCAAGCATCCTCAGAAACGGGCCAGTTTTCTTAAGTATATCTTTGCCTTTATGGTCTTATGGCATGGCTCATTTTTCACAGTCATTTTTACTTGACTTGGGAAAATTGGCTCCAACTTTACCTCCCAGGATTTGACGAAATTAGGCAAGTACCTGGATACAGCCAGGATTATATCTGCTCAACGAATTTTCACTAGACCGACTCTTCTGTTCTTATTAATTCAACAGACAACAGGAAATAAGCGGCGAGAAGAAAATAATCGTGCTATTGAAAATAGAAAGAGTATATTTAACTTAGGTTGTAAATTTGTCCATTAGGAGGGTGGAGAGGGGGGGGGGGGTAAAGTAAAGCAATCCGCTTTTGGGAAGGATATAAGTGAGTATTTGGGAATGTTTTGGAGTAGTTTCCAGAATTTTATAGTTTCTCCCTCTGCTTATGTAAAGTTGAAGAACTAATTATTTACCTTATCATGTCGTAAGATGGAAAATTTTCTTACAAATGAGATAATTAAAAGGTACTTATGTATTATCCAGAATAAAATCTAGAAGTGAAGTTAGGTTTATCCTAATGAAATATACCAAAATGTGATAAAAATATAATATATTAGTAACAAAATTATTCGAACTACAGCAAATAATTCTGGAAAGCGGGCCGCCCAGAACCCATTATATTAAATACCCAATCTAAGCTAACCTAACCACCTCTATATATTAAATATTCAATTAAAATATACCTGTATCGTAGTTTATTTCACGAAAGAATAAGCTAATTAGGTACTTGTCTATTATGCGCCACTCACTCAAGTTTATGCTGTTCAGAACTCGAGAAAAAACCGGTTTCTTCGTTACTTTAGAGACAAATTTGGGCTATATTTCTGCACATTAGGGGGAGGGGTGGTAAAGTATAGCGGATCTGCATGCAAATGTTTTAGGTACAGTTATTCTGCATATTACGAAGTAAGAATTGTTTTCTAACTTCAAACTGTCCAAATACTTTACCCCCCCTCCTTAATGTGCAAATATATAGGCAAATTATATATTTTTCACCTATTCTTTCACCTGTCACTTGTCTTTGCCTTGTCTCACGCTAAGCTAAAAGAAACTAACGAACAAACCAGTTTGTTCTCGAGTTTTACATAGCGCAAACTTGAGAAAGTGGCGTATAATACACAAGTGCCGCTGATTATAACCGAATGCGAGAGAAAACTGGTTTACTCTGATCAAACAAATGAAGATCAAACTTCTCGAGTGCATTCTGGATAATACATAAGTACCAAAAAATTCGGTAAATTTTTACCAAATCATATTATTGACTTACGAATAAAGTGAATATACCACTTGATGCCTTTTTTTATGCTCTTTCCAAATATAATAATCATTTTTGTCGAAAATTTTACCCCCACCCCTAAATACCAATTCAGGGTTTATATTTGCACATTAGGGGGGTGGGAGTAAAGTTTAAACTTACCTCCCATTTGCATCAGAAATAAAATTTACCCCCATCCCCCCCCTAATGTGCAAATATATACCCTGAATTGGTATATGTAGGGGTGGGGTAAAATTCATTTCCGGCAAAAATGATTATTATATTTGGAAAGAGCATAAAAAAAAGGCATCGAGTGGTGTATTCACTTTATTCGTAATTCAATAATATGATTTAGTAAAAATTTACCAAAAATTCTCCTCTTCTTCCAAACTGTTTTTTCACAATCCCATTTCTCTGTCTGTCTCTGTTCTTTAAATAGCCTATCCTATTTGTGTTGAGCACGGCGCTGCGAAGAATAGCAAAAGATATTCATGACAAAGTGTGGCAATAATTTGTAATATTAAGGCTTGTTAGCTCAGTTGGTTAGAGCGTCGTGCTAATAACGCGAAGGTCGTGGGTTCGATCCCCACACGAGCCATATTTTTGTGTGCTACCATTTCGTAAACCGTCACAAGCAAAAACATCCAATCGTCAGCATATCCAAATGTCAGGATATCGACAAACAAATTATTAAGTTTAAATAATGGTAATAAGTATATAATAGTTTAGAAACAAATTTTGGCTAAATAATTGCACATCAGGGGGGTGGGGGTAAAGCATAGCATATATTAAATACGTAACCTAACCTATGTACCTTTCCCCCCCTAAACCCCAAAAACTAAAGTTTTAAAATTTTGGATGTTGTGACGGTTGCTGGTTCTGACGGATTTTTTGTAAATTTTATGACGGATTTTGTGGATGTTCTGACGGTTGATGTTATGACGCCTTCCCATATTTTTAAGCCAGGTTGACAAAGAATAAATCCATGATATTGCTTTCTTGGAACACTAATCGAACATCTTTCATATTAAAAAATTGCAGATTTAGAGTAAATCCCGGTAACTTTAACTTTAGCTCTGCTATAATCAATAAGTATATAAAATAAGGATTCGGGTTTTTTGCTGTTCTTACTAGTTTTCATTTTTTTTTTTTTTTTTTTAATTAAAAGTAATGATCGGCAACGATTCGGTGGGAAAGAAAAGATAAAAAAAAACTGTTTTTCTACTTTTAGTAATTTGAATAAATAAGCACTTAAACGAGGTTTTGACCTTACCCACACATCAATCAACGAACTGTGCTGTTCAAAGACAGGGAGAATCAGAACGAGTCAAAATGAAAGTGCAGAAGAAAATAAATATCATGTTAAAAGAAAAAAAACACCATCGCAATCTGCGATGCCAACAGACTGTGGCGTAAAACCCAGTAAAAACCTACAAAGATGACGTAAACTACGCAAGTGCTATTTACAAGTCATTGGGACCCCTCAACTCTGTATGTATTAATTTTAAAAAAAAATTTCCACAAAATAAGTTTTTCAAAGAAGAGTAAAGAACTACATTAAACAAAAAATGAGCAAAAATAAAATCAAATAATCTACCAAGCGTGAAACTACCACAAATCAGCATCGATAAATAAATGAAACCCAAAACGAACAGAAATTACTATAATTAACCGAGTCAAACTCAAAACGAGCAGAAATTAACATAAGTTGGGCTCAAAACCCCTATGCCTTCCCAAGGCCAGAACAAAATTTGCACTTTACTGAAAAAAATATAAATGTTTTAACTTTATAACCTTAATAAATCAAATAATATTAACATTTTGATTACTAAATATCGTATATGCATATTAAACTGACAATGCACATTCATTTGTATTTTTTCAATAGTGCAAATTTTGTTCTGGCCTTGGGAAGGCATAGGGGTTTTGCACCCAACTTATGTTAATTTCTGCTCGTTTTGAGTTTGACTCGGTTAATTATAGTAATTTCTGTTCGTTTTGGGTTTCATTTATTTATCGATGCTGATTTATGTTAGTTTCACGCTTGGTAGATTATTTTATTTTATTTTTGCTCATTTTTTGTTTAATGGAGTTCTTTACTTTTCTTTGAAAAACTTATTTTGCGGAAAAAGTTTTTTAAATTAATTTATGTTCGTTTTATATTGACTTAGTCTTTTCAGGAAAAAGAAAATAACACTTTAAATAATATCGTTTTTTAAGACTTTATAGTTTGGCCTGCTATTTGTATGCTGAAGAAAAATTTTCAGCAATTTTTAACAAAATACACCCTTTTAAAAATCTGGACACAAATAGTACTGTTTAGTTTAGTTTCATACCTCCTTTAGTTGACCTGAAATGGAAAATTTGATACCATTCGCAAAAAAATCTGTTTGCTTTCTTTGATGGCTTGGATGCACTTACGCTATTTTGATTTGGTTAAATTTTAAGAGCAGAAATGGGAGGGTTGGCGTGGGAGGGTGGGAGTGGAGGGGGGGGGGGTTAGTTGCCCTGAAATCACTTTCGACTATTAAAAAGGGCATCAGCCCTTTCCATTCTCAATTTTATGTGCCCTTTTCGAAGTTCCCATGACAACTCCTTCGATACAAAATGCCCTAGTCTAAACAACAACAACAACAAAAAATAATACACTATACCCACTTCGATCTTTACTACAAAAATATCAAGCCTTCCAATCACTTTCGACAATTAGAAAGGGCACTAGGCCTTTCGATTTCCTATCGAATAAGCCCTTTTGGAAACGACAGCGCTTTCTATAAACACCTTATATGCCCCCAGGGTATAAATTACAACCCTTACTCTAAGGTCTGTTAGGGTGGTTGTCATCGTCTAAGACCGAATTTCCAGTACTTCCAACTACGTTAAACAGGCTATCTCAAAATTTTGATTGGATGTGTTTGGGGAAATCAGGAATTTGGGGCGTGAAAGGGGTGTTAGTTGCCTTCCAATCACTTTAGACTATTAAAAAGGGGACAAACCACTCCAATTTCCAGTTGAATTAGCGCTGTTTGAATCTTCTACGACCACTTCTTTGATACGACGTGCCCTGATATAAAGGAAAAAAAAAATAAATAATACATTGTGCCAAAATCGTTCTTATAAGCCCCAAGGGCATAACTTAAAACTCTTGCCCTGAGGGTTGTGGGGGAGTGTCCTCCTCTTTACTTAGTCCCCGTTTCTTGTCTCGTTCTCAAGTGTCCCCGTTCTGTACTTAGGCAGCGCGATCGTGCTGCCTATGATTTATACAACAACTTTCTACCTTATATGCCCCCAGGGCCTAACTTATGTGAGGGAGCTTCTCCCTTAAAAACATTTTTATCATGTTGTAATTAACAACACTGAACAGAATGGCTATCTAAGAATGTTGATTAGATGTAATTGGAAGAATGAGGGACGTGGGGGGGGGGGCTATCTGCACACCAAACAAGTTTACCTATTAAAAAGAACACTAGCCCTTTGAATTTCCTTTCGAATGAAAATCTCTTGTAGTTTTTATGACAAAACTTCCACTCAACATTTTATATACCCCCAGGACATAATTTACAACTCTAGCACTGTGGGTTGTGGGGGCGTGTCCTCCTCAAAAACATATTTTCTATCTGAAAATCAACTACGCTGAACAAAATGGCTATCTGAAAATTTTGATTGGATGTGTTTGGGGGAATGATTGGCGTTGGGTAATTGCCCTCCAATCACTTTTGACTATTAAAAAGGGCACTAGCCACTCCAATTTTCAATCGAATGAGCCCTTTTCGATGTTTCTACGACCACTCCTTCGATAAGAAGTGCTCGGCTGAAAAAAAAAAAACAATGTGCGTACATCGTTCTTTACTTAGGCAGCGTTATCGCATTGCCTATGATTCACTGTAGAGTCGTCCATTATCCCACAGGAAAAGTAGCCAACAAAGATGATTTAATTGGGGACTGTTGCCTGCTTGGTCGAATTGCATTCCTACATCAACAATTTCCAAATTAATTTGTTTGGCCTGTTATAGGTCATCACTTGCTCTCTAAGGAGGTCCACAAACAAAAACGAAACTGGAGCATATGTTTTCGTTTAGCTTCATTCAACGTAAGCGGTTATCGAACCATAAATCATCGTAAAATTTTCAGCTTCAAAATAGCTTGACAAATCACAGACCTAATGAAGGTGATTTTGAACCATAGGTGGTTTCATATGGCCAAATATGCTTTTTATACCCCAATGGAGATGTTAAAGAATACCTTTCACGCCTTGATGTATATATAAATATATATATATATATATATATATATATATATATATATATATATATATATATATATATATATATATATATATATATATATATATATATATATATATATATATATATATGTATATATATATACATATATATATATATATATATATATATATATATATATATATATATATATATATATATATATATATATATATATATATATATATATATACATTTAATGCTAGATTTGAATTTTACTTAAAAATTTAATATATATATATATATTGGGGCTCCACAAAAAAATTGCAGTCGGGTCCCGCACCTAGTCAATCCGGCCCTGCAAATACCTAATACAAACAGTAGAACCAAACAGCAAGACCCATGGACATTCAAGCTTGTAGCTAGTAAACTTTAGTCATCATTAACCCACAAATAAAAGCTCCTCAAAAAATAAGTAGTACTTTTCTGTTATAGCGACCCTACTCAAGAATTACGCTGTGTAAAACTCGAGAACAAACCTAGAACCGGTTTTTCATCCCTCTGTATCTGTCATCTGTCTGAGACAATTAGCGTACGCTCAGTGAAAAACAGGTGGCGGGTGACAGAATACATTAGAACATAAGTCGGAAATCTCAATCCAATTGCTAAGTCTCTACTCGTCCCTAAGCACCCCTCGGAATGTCTTTTGTACCCCAAGTCCCCCAAAATGTAAGTTTTACGATAGGATACGATGCGAATTTATTTTGTCAAATAACAAGAATTAAATGAGACACAATATAATTTCTTCTAGTGCTGGAAATGACCATATCACGGTTCAAGAAAATGTGATAAAGAGAGTAGCAACAACGAAGTATTTGGGATTTTTAATTGATGAAAACCTGTCGTGGAAAAACCATTCAAGTGCAATAGCTGAAAAATTAAGCATAGGCCTTGGGGTGATGCGAAGAATTAAAAATCTAGTCCCCAAAAAAATCCTGAAAATGATTTATTTTTCTATATTTTACCCATATATTAGCTACGGATGCTCTATATGGGCAAGTAATTTTGTTACATGTTTTAAAAGAGTACAAAAACTTCAGAATAGAGCTGTAAAATTATTATCTGAATTTGATGATTCTGATGAGGTTCCTGCTTATGAGCATTTTAAAAAGAACAAGTTAATGGATATATCCCAAATTCAAGATTACCAAGTCGCAATTTTCTCGTATAAATATTTGAATCAGCTGCTCACCCCTACTTTTGAAAATCTTTTTACTTTTAATAGAGACCGTCATGATCATAATACAAGAAAAGCTGATAACTTAACTCATGAGTTTAGGAGCACCACTCGGGCATCTTTTGTGATTCGCCATTATGGTCCCCATGTTTGGAATATATTGCCCGAGTGTGTGAAAAATGCACCTAGTCTTCCGACTTTCAAGTCACGGGCAAAGAAGTTTCTTTTATCTCGTGAGTGAATTTGGTGTTATGCCCACTCCAGGTTGTCATTCTATTTAAGGTATTTCCCCGATTTAGTTTGCTTTTTTTCTTTTTTCTTTTTTTTTTCTATCTACTTCTTGTCTTTTCCTCTTTCTCTCTTTTTTCCTTTATTCCTTCATCAGATAATTTTCTTGTGTGTTGAGTAGCAAGGTATGAATGTTATTTTAATTAGCTGAGAGTGATAACCTCGCTTGCCCTTTCAAGCTTATTGCCTTTCTTGGCAGGCGAAAGGCGAATAGTGTTTGTTTTCTTTTTTAATAAATGTATATCTCATCTCATATCTCATCTCAAATAATCACTCTTCCTTGTCACTTACTTATTAAAATAAGACACAAAATACTGTCGACAAGACAATCTGTATCGATTGGTAGCCATGGGCTTACAAGACTCGAGTTTACTTTGGTGCTTTCCATGACAGCCTGTTCTTCTCGGTTCAGGGAAAAAATCTCGATGCCTTCTTGCTTCCAAAGGCTTTTGTTCAAAGGTCATTGTAAGCTGGTGTCGCCTGGCATCAAGTCCATCTAGGCCTAGGATATTAAGGCTATCATCATAATTCGTGGATTCCGGACCTAATATCACACGGGTAGCTCGTTCATGCACATTTTCATGGTGGTTTCTTTGCTTTTTATTTAGCCCTGATTGCCACACAGCAAAAGCATACCCTAAAATACTCTGACTGTAAAGTTTACAGAGATTTAACAGTGAAAAACGACTAAAAACGAATCGCCGAATTGTAACTAGATTACGCAACGCTATATTCGCCTTCTTAGTACAATCATTTACATGATCCATCCATGACATTTTTGCGTTAAAAGTCAAACCTAAAATTGTCATATTATTTTCAATTGGCACATTTATATAACTTTGACTAGGAACTTTTTTTTTTTTTAAACGAGACTCTCATAAGTGCTGACTTTTTCCTATTAATTGAAAGCCGTTTTTCTTCACAGTCAGCCTCCAAACGCCGAATTATGCCATCCGTAATAATCATGGATCCTAGCTTATGAAGTGTCAGCAATGATAAATCATCTGCAAACTTCGCTCTGTTTTTCATGCCAAGTCACAATTTTGTTACACAGTATTAAAAATAAAACAGGTCCCATTTTCGTACCTTGGGGTATTCCACAGTAAAGCTCAAGAAAATCCGACTATACCCCATCAGCAATATCACACTGTTGCCGTCCGTGTAAAAAACTATAAACTATCTGAACTAAAAAAGCTCTAAAATCTGTCATTGACTGAAGAATATCTGGATGGCTTGATTCGTCGAAAGTCTTTACTAAGTCTGCTTGCAATATTTCTACAAATACATCTTTATTTTCTATATGCTCCAGGGCTTCTTCCATAATTTTTATGAGATAATGTACTCTGCAAGATTATTTGATAAATCCATACTGACAGGGATCTATTTTATCACAGAAAATTTTCTAGTAACCATTTCTTTAGAAAATGTTCGAAAACTTTAGGTACAACAGGGGTCAAGGCAATAGGTCGTAGGTCACTCACCCCTTTTGGATTCGAAACTTTAGGTATTTGCGTTACGACTGCTTTTTTTAAATCATCCAGAAAGGTACCTCTCAACAGACATTGGTTTTAAAAGCCAGTCAGAGGTTCAGCTATATAGACTGCGTTTTCTTTGTACAGGGTTGCTGAAATGTCTCCAGGGTAAGTTGCCTTATTGGAGTCAAGTCTCTCAAGAACCTTTGCAACTTCGTGAGGGAAAATCACAGGTATTTCAGATGGAACAGCCAAGGGGGGAACGCTGGAAATTGGTGGATTGCTTCTGCAAATATTAGCAAAATACTTATTAATAGCGTTTGCGTCGAGTTTCTTCCCAGATTCGTCGTATATGCTTACACTTTGCCTTACAGAACCAGTGAGAAGCCGTATTCCTTTATAGTAACCGGCTGGATTTGTGGTCATGAGCTCGTTCCTTTTTGAACCGTATGACTTCTCAGCCAATTTACATTCATAGACCACTTGATTTCTCAGCTTGGAAGCTTCACCTATCTTCCCCTTTTTATGGAACCTGTTGTGTTTGCGTATCAGCCTTTTCAGGCACGAGTTACTCCAGGGTTTGTCAGCTGAGTTTATTGTGACTGTTTGCTCTGGAAAATATACATCATAAGCTATCCGTATTTCAGTGGAAAATATTCTATACATGTCGTTGACATTGCAGTTTTCGTAAAAACTTTTCCAGTTTTTCGAAATAGCCCATTAGCGAATAGCTCTTTTCCAGACTTAGTCAGAGGCCAGCTTGAAAAAATTCGTTCGGTTCCTATTCTCTTTTTCTCCCTGGGACATTAGTGTATACAGAAGTGTGTACTTTTACTAAGACTCGGCAACGTCACTGGATCACTATAGAAATCGGAAATATCTGTGAAGATGAGATCAATGTCAGACTTTTGAGTTGTCTTTTCACGAATAACTTGCTTCAAGCTTAGCGATCTTTCAATCCAGCTGGGTAGTAGGTCGTTGAAGTAACCCACAAGAGCCACAGAACTGTTTGGTTGCTTCCATTTAATCTCATCGAAACATGCTTGTAGATGGGCTATGAGCATCTGCCTGTAACTCGACCGCGGCAGAAAATAGAGTACGCTAACTATGATCAAGGAAAACTTACGGGGAGGAACCTTTAGTCTCAATATTACCCATAACAGCTCGTAGTTTGTATTCTCAGAGCCCTCATATATCTGATGCGATATACCGTTTCGAATGTACATACCTACTCCTCCTCTATGAGTGACGACAGCACCTTCCTTGTTTCACCTACTCTTGACAAGAAAATTATAGTTACTTATCTGGGCGTTAAACTCATTGGCAGACCACGTCTCTGTTATGCAGCAAATATCAATTCTATTGTCATTTAGTGTTGTCGAAAGTTCCGTCACTTTATTGCTTAGAGACTGGGCATTAACAAGGAGAAAAGAGGGGAGGCCATAGGAACTAGCTATATCTTTCTTTTTATCTACCTGGGGTAGATTGCCAAAAAATGCTGGAAGTTTCCCAAATTATTAGAACTTGTTGGGACAACGGGCGTGGGGGCTGCAGGAACCCCAAGAGATGGCTAGTGGTTTGCCATATTCCAGTTGGGAAGGAGAATTGGGCTGGGCTGAACAACTTGGCCGTTACCTGAGAAGAAAGAAGGAGCAGCATTTTGGCTAGGGTACATTAATTACAAAGGGGAAATACCTCTCTCGTTAGAAACCGGTCTTCTATGATTATTCAATGGGAAACACCTAGGATGGTTGGTATTTGGAGACCTCGCCGGTTGTTGCTTTGGAGACAGTTCCTGTTTCGTGGTGTGGACAAAGTTGCATTTCTGTTTAATAGGGCACTGGCGTAGCGAACCATGCTTTCACAGGTTCGTGTGATTAAACTTGCAGTTCTGACTCTGACACTTATTAGCTGTATAAAACTTGCAAGGATGAACATAAGTACAAGCTTTACCTTTCTTGCATTTTCCGTGACCAAAATATTTGCAAATCGCCCTTTTCTGTTTCTGTTCTGTGTGTGGTCGACTAGTAAACTTTGAGCGACTTTGTTGTTTAAGCTGGTTGGCAACATCCTCTTTCAGCTCAGGTACCACAAGATTTAGTAATAAATATATTTGCTTTTGTTGAAGCTGAATGATTTTGTCTTTTTCGGCTATAACAAGGTGGAGCAGCATCAACTCTACCTGAGCAAAATCTTGATCTGTAGAGCAGTCGCCTCCGTCGTCTAAAAGCATCGGTTCGAGACTTTTCTTAGCTGCAGGTTCTTTCCGCGTAGATTTAGGGGATAAAAATAATTTTTTATCCGTCACATTTCTGGGAGGCCCTCTCTCATCGTCATCATCCGTTCGTAGCTTGGCAGCCAATAATTTCACTCGTGCTTCAAGGTCTGCCTTTTTCATGGACGTATCTAGTCCATGTTGTTCGAGAAGAACGCGCAGAATAGGTACCGTAAGTTTTCCGATGCTATTCGGCGATAATACGGCCAAATTTATTTCGCCGTTTTATGGCATATTGAACTGTAGTAGTCGTGGCAACGCTGTGCGGCTTTTTCCTTATACTACGTAATTCGAAAAAATATCACTAAATGTTCCTTATATAAAACGACTTAATCTAATCCGAATGTTGAACTAATTCGATATTTTTCTGGTGGTTTCCCTGCGAGAGAAGTAAGTGAAGCGTTGAAGGCTGTCTACCTTGTCCCCACAATTTAAGGGGGAAGCCCAGCGGGTACCACGGCTCTTGCTAACAACTCTCCACCCCTCTTCTGCTTACTTTTCTTTCCCCACCTCAATCGCAGCGTAATTGCCTACAAAAATGGAATGTCCAATTTGATCTTAATTGTGAACTTTTTTAATTACTAAAGGTCACTGAATTACTTAGGATTTTGTTAGTGAATTAATGAGTCTAAAAACAGGTGTTTACACTCTGAATACTAGCAATCAAAATTTACTGTCGAAAGGGAATTTGGTATGGCCAAAATGATAATCCGATTATGTAAATAAATCCAAAATGAAAGTTTACAGGGAAATTTCACAGCTTTAGCAGGGTTATATCCGAAAAAAATTGGTGTTAACACAACGAAGCCTGAATCAATACCAGGGTTGCCACTCAGCCTGTTTTTTGGTGTCACTTTGGGTAGCAAAATAGTGTCAATTTTGTATAAAAAGTGTCATTTTCCAAAAATTTGCCGCTTGCGACGCTTCGCGTCGCTCGTGCTCATATCAACAAGCTTTTCAAGTTGAAAATATTGGCCAATCCGCTTGAGATCACCCCTGCGTGGTGTCTACATTGAGAGTTTTTCATACAGTTTTTCCATAAAATGGACTATCTGGATTAGTCCCCGAAGCCGCGCCACGCCGAAATGACGGCGGCGAATGTGTGATTGAGTATCGGTGGCTGCGCGCCGCCAGGCGCGCCGAAATTTTTTTGGCGGTGTGCCGTCGATTTTAGACCGCCGGCGCGCCACGGCGCAACGATTTTTCTGGTTAAAAATAATAATAAAAAGTCCACTTCACCAAGCACGTTCAACCTCGATTTTAGTAAGGATTTTTAAATGGTTGGCTAAAAACATACAAGAACAATACGACAAAACAGGAATATGTTAGGTTGTGTGGAAAGTGCTTATGTTCACCGTCGATCAGACCAAGTAGTATTCTCATTTTTAGCCACTAGACCCAGGGAAACCTATGATGTGTTTATGTTTAACATCGCATTGTTCTTATAAAATCCCGTGTTTAGTCATTCCCTTTTTATTAATGATTTGGGCTAATGCGTGTATAACTTTCGAAGTTTGAAGTTCAAACATCTCCTGTTCATCAAATACATACGAAAAGGAAGTGAAAAAAAACAAAAACAAATAACAACATCGAAAAAACACTGTATACAAATCAGATACCATGGCTTAAAAACACCAACAATTTTAAATCAGCGGTTACATCACTTCAGTTACAATTGATGTAACAAAGGTGAGTTTGTTCACTCTGCCTGGAGCCATTGATCTTTTTGCAGTCACTATCAGTCCTGTCGTGCTAAAAAGCCGTTTAGCTGGGGCACATGTGGCCGGTACAGCCAGAACTTGACGAGCGTAAACTGCCACTTGCGGGATCTAATACAAGTACTGGACCTTGGGGTTCCACAGAATGCCGCAAATGAGCTTCTTCTTTTTATCTGCTGAAATAAGTTGTTTTATAAGGGAGAACAAACCTGCACCTTCACCATAGGGCTCCTGTGCCCTAAACTACAGAGGAACTGAACTGCACCTTTACCCTCTTTTCTTATCAACACGGAAAAACCCTCCGAAATTCTTTTCTGAAAGAAGTGGTCAAGCTATAACGTTTCAAGTCAAAGTTTAAGGCTACTTCAACTTCAGTGTGCTCTGCTAACTGTGCAAAAAAAAATGTAATTCATTTCTATAGATATATTTCTATACTAGCTCTAGATAATCTACCCATAGGTAAACTACTGCAAATCAGCATCGACCCAAAACGAACAAAAATAACAATAAATAACTGAGTCAAACTCAAAACGAGCAAAAATTAACAAAAGTTGGGCTTAAAACCCCTATGCCTTCACAAGGCCAGAACATAATTTGCATTTTACTGAAAAAATATAAATGTTTTTACTTTTATAACTTTAATAAATTAAATAATATTAAAATTTTTATTACTAAATATCAGTAAATGTATATTAAACTGACAATGCATATTCATTTGTATTTTTTTCAGTAAAGTACAAATTATATTCTGGCCTTGGGAGGGCATAGGGATTTTGATCCCAACTTATGTTAATTTCTGCTCGTTTTGAGTTTGACTCGTTTGTTTATTGTAATTTCTGTTCGTTTTGGGTTTCATTTATTTATCAATAAACTCTCGTCACTCCCAGTAAATTTTTCTCTGCAATGTCTCCAGGGACTAGGGCATTGGAACAGTCAACTAGCATTTTAAGTATCAATATGAAAGCACCTTTATAATAAAACACGAGCATTTAGAGTATCAGCGTGAAAGCACATTTACAATCAAAAATTAGTGGGGATAAAATAATTAAAATGAGGAAGTGCGTTGTAATTCAATTTATTTAGTGATGTAACATAAATTTAAGTAAGAAAAAAAAAGTAAAATTAGACTATGATTTTGCTAATGATTGCATAGGATTTAAGATAATGGAAGTTTTGGTATCAATTTTGTTTTTAGTATGATGGTTTGACTATTCATTTGTCCATTGCCAAGAGTTCAAAGAAAAAATATGAACGTAAAGCGCATTTTTGCGTCACTGGCCCAGTCACTGAAGAGGTCACTAGATATTCTTGTGGGCCACCAGTGAGCTTAGTGGATGTTTTTGCGTTGCTGAGTCGTTGTGTGATGTCACTAGTGAGCTATTCAGTCACTGGGCTTCAAGAGCTCCAGTCACGGAAATCGATGAAAAGACGCGTAAAGTTAAGCAGTCACTGGCCAAGTGACTGGTTAATATAGTAACAGCTATTAATATAGTGGCGCAAAAATACACTCTTAGCTTTTCTTGCTCTTTTCTTCTTTGAATTGTGGTCAACCCTAAAATAATAAAACATAAAGACTGAATTCAAGAATTGCAAACCGCTTGACTGACTTATCGTCTATGAGCCTACAAATTATTGCAACAACACAAAATAGTTGAACTAAACAACTGAAAACAATTGAAGGCTTCTCCACTACATTGCAGTTAAATGTGTCTCTGTCCTCTTCATTGCCAAGTATTTTCTACCGAAGATCACTGGGTGATCTTCGCTTATCAGTGATAAAAATAAGAATATAAAATTTTTCACACACAGATAGACACAAACACGTTTACGTTTTTCACCGCAAAGAAAGATTCTTGCATCCAATAATTGCCACGTGCGGAGTTTAAGATAAGAATCTTAACTGACAGAAAAGGATATCGATGCATATCTACATTGACAGTTTTCCTTCCGGTTTTTGTCTGAAAGATTTCCTTCTTTTTTAAATTGCTACGTAGAAAAAAAGTGCCACTTTTGCTAAAAAGTGTCCTAATAGTGTCAAGTGTTCCGAAAAGTGCCATTAAAAAAAAGTGACACTAAAGTGTCACCGGTGGCAACCCTGATTAATATTCTAAGCCGATGAAACAATTGAACTTCGTTTTGGTTTGCTCAACCGATCAGTGTTGCCAGGTTGGGCTATTTTCTGCCAATTGGGCTATAAAATTTTCAGCTTCGCGGGACAAGTTACTAAAAACCCGCGGGGCGGGTATTTGGGCTATAATGTTTTAAATCTCGCTACATTTGGGGTAGAAATTGAATTCGCTTGAAACCCCAAAAAATCATGTTTGAATATTTTATCTATTTCGTTATTTACCTTCTCTGTAGATTTGAACCACAATATAAATATAATATGTCTTGACTGTGGTTATCCCCTTCTAATTTGTTGGTAATCCACCCCATATCTTCATCACCATTGCTTGAAAATAAAAGTATGTAGAACGTCTACTCTACCGTCCCAACCCAATGAATTGTTTTTCTTCTAATAACTGGTGGAATAGGTGTGATGGTTTCAGGGGCGGATCCAGGATTTTTTTAGGGGAGGGGGGCGCAAAGTAGGTTGATCCGACAAACTTACGTTAGGAGCAAGTTTAGTTAATGCAAACTTCCGTTAATTAGGTAAATTACACTGCTTTAGACTACTTTACGGGGGTAACCCTCGGTCCCCCCTCTGGATCCGCAACTGGATAGTTTATCATTTTTTTTTCACGTCGTGATATTTATTTTCTCAGATTGTAGTTCCTGTGATATTTGAAAAATATAGTTTCCTGTTTTGGCGGAGAGCCTAAATAAGACTAGTTTTGTTTTCAATCAATGTTTTCATATGAAATGGGCAGACCTTTCCTGAACTTTAAACAATAAACACCTCTGTTTGAAAATCTTTGCACTTTCTGAATTTAGATAGCGATAAGGGTTCCTGATTGAGACCAATTTTAGGACTTGGGTTCTAATTATTATATAACAATGCGAAGCACCAAATATCATAATCAAATATCATCGCTTTATGGCATTGTTCAAATAAAACTTATTTTTAACTTGATTATCGTTGTAAATTCATTTTTTGTCTTTCTTTCCATTCTTAAACCAATGTTATATTTACCTTTTGCATTATTACAGCCCACTATATACATTCATATAAATTTATATGCAGTGTTACCGCCATACCAATTATTCTCCTTTTAGTCCAGGACTTTTATCTCAAAAAAGTGTTGAGCCCGGACAAAATTGCAATATAAACGAAAATGGTACCAAAATGATCAGAAAAAAATTTTGTACATCATACTAAACGTCTCAATAACGCTAAAGGAGGAGAAGGCCCAATACCCCAGGGAAAAGGGAGACCGGCGAGGCAAAATGGAATAATACAGAGCATGACAATAAAATAGTTTAGTGTGTTTTCTCAGGTTTTCAAAGACGCTGATTACGGAATTGGTATCGGAAATTATGTATAGAAAAAAAATACTAAGAACAATGGGCGAAAAGGGGAAAGAGGGAAGAAAAGAGAAGAAGACAGGGTAGGGGTAAAAAGCGGTTTGAAAGATATTTTCTGGGGTATTAGTAGAGAGGGGGCGCTACTCCCGTACGTACCCCGTGGTTTATGGTTTTCTCACTGAGAATGAAAAAACAGAATTTTTCTCACTTGAAAAAACAGGGATTTTCTCACATTTATGGTTGTTTCTTGGACGGTTATGTGTGTTGGTCAATTTATTTGATGTTTTTCATGGATGTCAACATCAACTTATGTCTGTTTTATGGTTTTTGTCAGTGAGAATGATAAAAAAGGAACTTTCTCACTTTGATGGATGTTTCCTGGATGTTCTCACTTTGATGGTTGTTTCTTGGATGTTCTCACTTTGATGGATGTTTCTTGGATGTTCTCACTTTGATTGATGTTTCTTGCATGTTCTTACTTTGATGGATGTTTCTTGGATGTTCTCACTTTGATGGATGTTTCCTGGAAGTTCTCACTTTGATGGAAGTTTCTTGGATGTTCTCACTTTGATGGATGTTTCTTGGTTGTTATCAATTTGATGGATGTTTCTTGTTTTTTCTCACTTTGATGGATGTTTCTTGGATGTTCTCACTTTGATGGATGTTTCTTGGATGTTCTCACTTTGATGGATGTTTCTTGGATGTTCTTACTTTGATGGATGTTTCTTGGATGGTTATGAGTAACACATGACACATGACGAATGACACATGACAACATGACATAAGAATGACGTAATCAACTAGGACAAATGGATTTTCTGAGAAATTGATTACATAATCGGTAGAACCCTATCATGAGGT
Source organism: Artemia sp. Qi Xiang Cuo (assembly GCF_049724085.1). NCBI lineage: Eukaryota > Metazoa > Arthropoda > Branchiopoda > Anostraca > Artemiidae > Artemia > Artemia sp. Qi Xiang Cuo. The sequence continues at coordinate 48,223,163 of NC_142796.1, forward strand.
CGTAACGGGGGTCCATATATGGACATAGAATGACGTAGTCGACTAGGACAAATGAATTTCTGAGAAATTGATTACATAATCGGTAGAACCCTATCAGGAGGTCATGACGGGAATCCATTTATGGACATAGAATGACGTAATCGACTAAGACAATTGGATTTCTGAGAAATTGATTAAATAATCGGTAGAACCCTATCAGGAGGTCCTGACGGGAATCCATTTATGGACATAGAATGACGTAATCGACTAAGACAATTGGATTTCTGAGAAATTGATTAAATAATCGGTAGAACCCTATCAGGAGGTCCTGACGGGTTAGTTTTTCACCCACAACTTTTCTTTACGGTTTTTTTGATACCTCAACACCAAGAAATAGTTTTCAAAGACCATTTAAGAGGAAGTTACTATCTTAATGTACAACCAAAACCGGTTTTCCAACTTGAAGTGATTATCATTTTCAGCCACAACTTTACGTTAGAGATCTATTAATACCTCAAAACCAACAAAAACCGTCCAAAGAACAATTCAGATAAAGTTACATTATTAATGACCCTCCTAAACCCAATTTCCAAGTTGAAGTAATTATCATTTTCATCCACAACTATACTGTACATATTTATTGATACCTCAACACCAAGAAATACTTTTCAAAAACCATTTCAGAGCAAGTTACATTCTCAATGTCCCACCTACACTCATTTTACAACTTGAAGTACTTATCTTTTTCACCCATAACTATACTTTACAGCTTTTTTGGATACATCAACACCAAGAAATACTTTTCAAAGACCATTTCAGAGCACGTTACTTTCTTAATGTCCCTCCTAAACCCATTTTCAATCTTGAAGTACTAATCATTGACACCCACACCTAGAGATTACAGCTTTTTGGATACCTCAACAACTAGAAATACTTTTCAAAGACCATTTCAGAGCAAGTTACTTTCTTAATGTCCCTCCTAAACCCATTTTCCAACTTGAAGTACTTATCTTTTTCACCCTCAACTAAACTTTAGAGCTTTTTGAATACCTCAACACCAAGAAATACTTTTCAAAGACCATTTCAGAGCAAGTTACTTTCTTAATGTCCCTCCTAAACCCATTTTCCAACTTGAAGTACTTATCCTTTTCACCCACAACTATACTTTACCGTTTTTTGGATACCTCAACACAAAGAAATACTTTTCAAAGACCATTTCAGAGCAAGTTACTTTCTTAATCTCCCTCATACCCCACTTGTTCAACTTGAATGTATAAACATTTAAAAACCAACAGAACATTAACATAATTGTTTTAGCCTAAAATAAAATACATACTATACAAAGACAATTTCAGAGCAAGTAACTTTCTTAATGTCCCCCCTAAACCCATTTTCCAACTTGAAGTACTTATCTTTTTCACCCACAACTATACTTTACAGCTTTTTGGATACCTCAATACCAAGAAATACTTTTCAAAGACCATTTCAGAGCAAGTTACTTTCTTAATATCCCTCCTAAACCCATTTTTCCAACTTGAAGTACTTTTCTTTTTCACACACAACTGTACATTACAGCTTTTTGGATACCTCAAAACCAATAAATACTTTTCAAAGACCATTTCAGAGCAAGTTACTTTCTTAATGTCCCTCCTAAACCCATTTTGCATCTTGAAGTACTTATCTTTTTCACCCACAACTATACTTTACCGCTTTTTTGGATACCTCTACACCAAGAAATACTTTTCAAAGACCATTTCAGAGCACGTTACTTTCTTAATGTCCCTCCTAAACCCATTTTCCAACTTGAATTACTAAACAATTACACCCACAACTATAAAATACCTCATTATTTATACATAAACAACTAGAAATAAATTTCAAAGACCATTTCAGAGCAAGTTAATTTCTTAATGTCCCTCCTAAACCCATTTTCCAACTTGAAGTACTTATCTTTTTCACCCTCAACTATACTTTACAGCTTTTTGGATACCTCAACACCAAGAAATACTTTTCAAAGATCATTTCAGAGCAAGTTACTTTCTTAATATCCCTCCTAAACCCATTTTCCAACTTGAAGTACTTATCCTTTTCACCCACAACTATACTTTACCGCTTTTTGGATACCTCAACACAAAGAAATACTTTTCAAAGACCATTTGAGAGCAAGTAACTTACTTAATCTCCCTACTAACTCAATTGTTCACAGTTAAGGTAATATAATTTACACACAAAATAATAATATCAAGCATATAGGAGGAATAAAAACAAAGAACTAAATTTCAAAGAACAATTCTGAGCAAGTTACATTCTTAATTTCACTCCTAAACCAATTTTTCAACTTGAAGTACTTATCTTTTTCACTCACAACTATACTTTACAGCTTTTTGAATACCTCAACACCAAGAAATACTTTTCAAAGACCATTTCAGAGCAAGTTACATTCCTAATATCCCTCCTAAACTCATTTTTCCAACTTAAAGTACTTATTTTTTTCACTCACAACTATACATTACAGCTTTTTGGATACCTCAACACCAAAAAATACTTTTCAAAGACCATTTCATAGCAAGTTACTTTCTTAATGTCCCTCCTAACCCCATTTTCCATCTTTAAGTTGTTATGTTATTCACACACAACTATACGATTAATCTTTTTTGTTACATCAAATCAAAGAAATAAATTTCAATGAACATTTCAGAGCAAGTTACTTTCTTAATGTCCCTCCTAACCACAAAAACCAACTTTAAGTACATATCTTTTTCACACACAACAATACTTTACAGATTTTTGGATACATCAACACCAAGAAATACTTTTCAAAGACCATTTCAGAGCAAGTTACTTTCTTAATGTCCCTCCTAAACCCATTTTCCAACTTGAAGTACTTATCTTTTTCACCCACAACTATACTTTACAGCTTTTTGGATACCTCAACACCAAGAAATACTTTTCAAAGACCATTTCAGAGCAAGTTACTTTCTTAATGTCCCTCCTAAACCCATTTTCCAACTTGAAGTACTTATCTTTTTCACTCACAACTATACATTACAGCTTTTTGGATACCTCCGAAATACTTTTCAAAGAACATTTCAGAGCTAATTACTTTCATAATTCCCCTACTGAACCAAGTGTCTCAATTTAAGTAAATATGAATTTCATTTACAACTATACTTTACAACTTTATGGTTACCCCAAAACCCAAAAAAAATTTTCAAAGAGCATTTCAGAGCACGATACATTCTAAGTGTCCATCATAATCCCAATTTCCAACTTGAAGTACTTATCTTTTTCACCCACAACTATACTTTACAGCTTTTTGGATACCTCAACACCAAGAAATACTTTTCAAAGTCCATTTCAGAGCAAGTTACTTTCTTAATGTCCCTCCAAAGCCCATTTTCCAACTTGAAGTACTTATCTTTTTCACCCACAACTATACTTTACAGCTTTTTGGATACGTCAGCACCAAGAAATACTTTTCAATGACTATCTCAGAGCAAGTTGCACTCTTAATAACCCTCCTAAACCCATTTCCCAACTTGAATTACATATCTCCTTCACACTAAACTCTACAGAGCAGCTTTTAGGAAGCCACAACACCAAGAAATAAATATAAAAGAGCATTTCAGAGAACGTTACTTTCATAATGTACCTCCTAAACCCATTTTCCAACTTGAAGTACTTATCTATTTCACCCACAAGTATACTTTATAGCTTTTTAGATACCTCAACACCAAGGAATACTTTTCAAAGACCAGTTCAGAGCAAGCTATGTTTTTGATGTCCCTCCTAAATCCATTTTTCAACTCGTAGTACGTATCATTTTCCCCCCTAACTATACATTAATGCTTTTTTGGATACCTCAACACCAAGAAATACTTTTCAAAGACCATTTCAGAGCAAGTTACTTTCTTAATGTCCCTCATAAACTCATTTTCCAACTTGAAGTACTTATCTTTTTCAACCACAACTATACTTTCCATTTTTTTGATAACTAAACACCGAGAAATACTTTTCAATGACCTTTGCAGAGAACGTTACATTCTGAATGTCACTACTGAACTCACGTTCATACTTGGAGCGAGGCAGCATGTCAAAAAACACTATACAGTACATAAAATAGTATCCAACACACGCACGAAATAATAAAAAAAGAAAATTAATTTTCAAGTTACATTATAATTGTAAAACATAAAAAAATTTTCACCCTTGGAGTTCTTATCTTTTTCATACACAACTATACTTTACAGCTTTTTGGATACCTCAACACCAAGAAATACTTTTCAAAGACCATTTCAGATCAAGTTACTTTCTTTATGTCCCTCCTAAACCCATCTTCCATCTTGAAGGACTTATCTATTTCACCCACAACTATACATTGCAACTTTTTGGATATCTAAACACCAAGGAATACTTTTCAAAGACCATTTCAGAGCAAGCTACATTTTCAATGTCCCTCCTAAACCCATTTTCCAACTTGTATTATTTTTCTATTTTACACACAACTATACTTCACATGTTTTTTTGTAACACAACAAATAGAATTAATGTTCAAAGACCATTTCAGAGCAAGTTACTTTCTTAATGTCCCACCTAAACCCATTTTCCAACTTTAAGTACTGATATTATTTACCCAACACTCAACTTTAACGCGTGTAGGACAACTCAACACCTAGAAATACTTTTCAAAGATCTATTCAGGTAAAGTTAATGTCTAAATATCTCTTATACACTCATTTTCTTACATTAAGTATATGTTCAATGTCCATAAGACAAACATTGTGGCTTTTTCGATGATTCTAAACTAAGAAAAACTTTTCAAACACCCGTTTGGGGCACGTAACATTCTTAATGTCGCTCCTAAACCCAATTTCAAACTTGAGGTTGTTATCTTTTTCACCCACCACGCTACTTTCTCGCTTTTTGGATACCTCTTCACCAAGAAACACTTTTCCAACACTAGTTCAGAGCCCGTTACATTCTTAATGTCCCTCCTAAACCCATTTTCCAACTTGAAGCACTTATCTTTTTCACCCACAACTATACTTTACAGCTTTTTGGATACTTCAACACCAAGAAATACATTTCAAATACAATTTAAGAGCAAATTAATTTCATAATGTCCCTCCTAAACCCATTTTGCAACTTGAAGTACTTATATTTTTCAACCACAACTATACTTTACAGCTTTTTTGATACCTCAACACCAAGAAATAATTTTCAAAGACCATTTCAGAGCAAGTTACTTTCTTAATGTCCCGGCTAAACCCATTTTCCAACTTGAAGTACTTATCTTTTTCACCCACAACTATACTTTGCAGCTTTTTTGATATCTAAACACCAATTTATAAACTTAATATTCCATGACTTATAAAGTAACATAATGATTGTAGCTCCTCAAACAAATTTCCACCAAGAATACATGATCATATTCAGCCACCAATATACATTACAACTTTTTGGATAAATCAACAAAAACAAAAACCATTCAAACACCATTTTAGAGCAAGTTACTTTCTTAATGCCCCTCCTAAACCCATTTCCAACATGATGTACTGATATTTTTCACCCACAACTATACATTACAGCTTTTTGGATATCTCAACACCAAGAAATACTTAGGTTAGGCTAGATTAAATTAGGTTAGGGATATCCCACGTACGCTTCACTTAGGTTAGGTTAGGTGAAAGACAGGTGAAACCTGTCTTTCGTCCTGAGGGACATTAAGAAAGTAACTTGCTCTGAAATGGTCTTTGAAAAGTATTTCTTGGTGTTGAGGTATCCAAAAAGCGGTAAAGTATAGTTATGGGTGAAAAAGATAAGTACTTCAAGTTGGAAAATGGGTTTAGGAGGGACATTAAGAAAGTAACTTGCTCTGAAATGGTCTTTGAAAAGTATTTCTTTGGTGTTGAGGTATCCAAAAACATCCATTAAAGTGAGAACATCCAAGAAACATCCATCAAAGTGAGAATATCCAAGAAATATCCATCAAAGTGAGAACATCCAAGAAACATCTATCAAAGTGAGAACATCCAGGAAACATCCATCAAACTGAGACTTTCCCAAAGTGAGAACATCCAATAAACACCCATCAAAGTGAGAACATACAAGAAACATCACTCAAAGTTATAAAATACCATAAAAATCCATCAAATTGATACAATCAATTAAAAATACATCAAAGTGATAACATGCAAGAAAACATCCATCAAAGTTAGAAAAACCATGAAACATCCATCAAAGTGAGAACAACCATTACAATTCAATCAACGTGAGAAAAACCAGGAAACATCCATCACAGGGAGAACAACCAAGAAAGATCCATCAAAGTGAGAACATCCAAGAAACATCCATCAAAGTAAGAACATCCAAGAAACAACCATTAAAGTGAGAACATCCATGAAACATCCATCAAAGTGAGAACATTCAAGAAATATCCATCAAAATGAGAACATCCAAGAAACATCTATTAAAGTGAGTACATCCAGGAAACATCCATCAAAGTGAGAATATCCAAGAAATACCCATCAAAGTGAGAACATCCAGTAAACATCTATCAAAGTGAGAACATCCAGGAAACATCCATCAAACTGAGAACATCCAAGAAACACCCATCAAAGTGAGAACATCCAAGAAACATCCATCAAAGTGAGAACATCCAAGAAACATCCATCAAAGTGAGAACATCCAAGAAACATCCATCAAATTGAGAACATCCAGAAAACATCTATTAATGTGAGAAAATTCCTGTTTTTTCATTCTCACTGACAAAAACCATAAAACAGACATAAATTGATGTTGACATCCATGAAAAACATCAAATAAATTGACCAACACACATAACCGTCCATGAAACAACCAAAAATGTGAGAAAATCCCTGTTTTTTCAAGTGAGAAAAATTCTGTTTTTTCATTCTCAGTGAGAAAACCATAAACCACGTGGTACGTACGGGAGTAGCGCCCCCCTCTCTACTGGTATTCCTATCTGGTGATTACGAAATTGAGAACTAAAATGATATAAAAAAATTGATTAACATAAAACGGGGAAATGGGGGGGGAGGGAGGGGAAAAAGGAAAAATATACAGGGTAGGGGTAGAAAGCATGTGGAAATGTTTACAAATGTTAATACAGGAGACCTATAGAGGTTCGGCCACCCCATAGGTTCGGAAAAGGAAAAAAAACTCGAGAAAGAAATACGGAAAAATACTGAAATTACTTTATTCCGTATTCCTCGCCGTTATCAACAAGCGCGTTGGTTAGTCAACATAATCCTGTTCTAATTCGACATTCAGTAAGAGAAGCAAGGTAGACTAGTCACCGCGGAGTTCCAGTGCCGACGACAAAACCTATCCTGACGGAATGACATCTAGCGGATCCAATAGTCCCCAGTCTGCGTGGATGCTTACACATGTGGCATGGTAGCAGGATAAATCAAGGTACGAAAATGATATCTGAAATTGAATTGAAGTTATCAAGTATTTTGGGCAATAGGTTGCATAGGTTGCATCAAGACTGGGCTGGGTAATTGTAGACAGAGAAAAGCCAAGACAGATAGTCCAAGTAATTGAGAGGCAAATGTTTAAATTGCTGGGGCACGGATAAATAGCAGGAGTGTGAATGACTCTCTTATCGAACACATACTTGTCAGGTTAGTTTTTGGAAAGGCATGCCTGCCTAAAGTCTTAGGCATGCTGATCAAGAATTTAAAAAAGAGGCAAACAAGGCACACCCGGCTATTGTCTTAAGAAGGTTGACCAAGAATTTAAAATTGACATAGGACCATAAATTTGCTTGAAATAACAAGCAAAACAATCGTTTAAAGCCATTTTTATCTTTCAAATAGTACCTATTCGTTGCCTAAGCTTAGACCCACATTCTGAAAAAAATTTGAATTTTTCACAAATTTTTTAAATTTTTGAGTCACTTGCCTGAGACTCTGGGCGGGTGGGCGCCCCCAAATATTGTCCCAACTTCCTCTCTCAATTTAGCACTTGTTCACGGATGCCCAGCGTCTCCAATCACTTTCCCAATAGTATCTATTCATTGTCTCAGCTCATTTTCGAGATGTCATTGTCTCATCTGAAAATGACATGGCAGAAACTCTACGTTACGAACTGTGCAGTTATCCGCCCGCTTTGTTTGAGAATTCTGGCATAATGCATCAGCCAGACAAACCTGCATTAGCGAAAGCAATATCGAAAGAAGCGAAAACGGACTCAATTCACCACCTGCCAGTGTCAGATCGTGCCACTATAGTTGACGGAGGTTGGCTGCTTCAGCAAGTAACTTGGAAGATTGGTGATACTTATGATTCAATCTATGACAGCTATGTTAGTTTCGTTACTCGACGCTGTACCTCCCCTACTGTTGTCTTCAATGGATACAGCACTGGTCCAACCACGAAAGATGCTATCCACAACCGAAGGTGTAAGGAAAGCCAGCATCAAGTGATCGATTTCAGTTTAGGGATGAAGCTCCAGAAAAAGAAGGAAGAGTTTTTGAGCTCTTCAGAACAAACAGCGAATTATAAGCTACATCGGGGAAAAACTCAGAGCCAAAGGATTTGAAGTCGTCCATGCGAAGGACGATGCTGACTATCTAATCGTGAAGACTGCCGTAACGAAAGCAGAAAACTCTGAAACATTACTTCTTGGCAACGACACTGACCTTCTGATTCTACTCTTGTATCACCTCCCGCCTAATACAAAAATACTTTACTTCGAATCGTCAACGAACGCAAAAGAAGCGATAACATGGTTCTGGTGCTTCAACGAAGTTAGAAAATAATGGGAGAAGTATTCAGGCTACTTCTGGGAGGGCACGTAATTTTGGGATGTAACACGACCTCACGAGTTTTTGAACTTGGAAAGCAATCTGTGCTACCTCTTTTGAAGAAGAGCGAAGTGTTCAGAAAAAAAAATGCGAAGTGTTTCTGGATGAATCATCGTCTAAAGATGAAATTGTGAAAGCGGATGAATATCTTCTCCTCAGCTTGTATAAAGCACGACCAAACAAAGATCTCACTAAGCTGCGACATCGAATTTTCTTGGAAAAAGTTTCTTCGTCAAATACTACGGCGTTTGTTGAGCCTGAAAGGCTTCCGCCAACCGAAGCTGCAGCTTCATTCCACTCCCAGCGAGTGCGCCTCCAGGTATGCCGTTGGAAAGGGGAACCAGCTGACCTCGACCCGGCTGACTGGGGTTGGGTCGTCAGAGACCATAAATACTCACCTGTGATGACCGATTTGTTGCCCGCACCTCAGACTCTTTTGAGTGTCGTGAGATGCAACTGTAAGACAGGCTGCGAGAACTCGCGATGCAGCTGCAAGAAAAATGGATTAGTGTGTACGTTCGCGTGCGGAGAATGTCAGTGTATCAACTGTTTGAACAGGGACAACGAGATTGTCGAAGACGAGGAGCTCGACTAGTGACATCAATGCTGTGTTTTTCAAGTCAACTCTACTGCCTTAAAAAGTGCAGATTTTACCTATAGTTACTGAAGTTATTTTTTTAGTTTTTTATTCAACGATATTGCCTTCGAAAGTACAAATTTTACCTATAATAGCTGAAGTTTTATACTGTGATCACTGCCAATCGGTTGTTTTCTTTATGTTTAGTAATTCAAATGGTTGCAAGAAATGTCTGTGATTCAAGAAAGTAAAAGTTTGATACTTAAGCGAGTTATTTTGTCCATAGGCCTACTTTATTAGCCATTAGCAGCTGGCTCAGGAGTCAGGCTTCCCTTCCCCCTTTCCGTTATTTCCTCCAGTTTTGTTTGTTTTTCATGGCTCTCGTTTTCTTTCCTTCATTTTAGGTGTCAGTTTCGTGATCAGCAGATAGGAAAACCCCAGAAAACACATTTCAAACTGCTTTCTACCCCTGACTTCAATTGTCCCTTTTCTTCCCCTCTTTCCCCCTTGTCCCCTGTTATGGTGGGGCTCATGTTCTTTATTTCATTTTAGATGTCAGTTTCGGGATAAGCAGATAGAAAGACCCCAGAAAACATATTTCAAAGTGCTTTCTACCCCTACCCTGTATTTTTAAATTTTTTCCCCTCTTCCCCCTGTTCCCCCATTTTCCGTAGTACTTTTATTCTATACTGAATTTTAGATGTCAGTTTCGTTATCAGCGTATGAGAAAGCCCCAGAAAACTCACTTTCAACTAGTTTTTGGGCATGTTCAGCATTTTTTCCAGTTTCCCCCGCATTTCCCCCTTTTCCCCTGTTTTTCGGGTACTGGCCCCACTCTGAGTTATGGGCAATTTTAGTATGTTGTACAAAATTTTTTTCTGATCATTTTGGTACCATTTTCGTTAATATTGCAATTTTGTCCGGGTCAAACCCTAAAAGTCCTGGACTATTTCCTTTTTTATTCTTTAATAATAATTTCTGGTCGTTTTGAGTTTGAATTATTGTAGGCTTCTATTTCTACTGATCTTAAGTTTAAAATTATTTGAAAAAAACTACGTTTTCTAAAGAGTTAAAGAGGCTGAGTTACAAGGTCGAACCTTAAAACGTACAGGGATTAGGGGGCACAGTTGGGGGGCTGCCGCCCCCAAACCCCCGCTTTCGCAGCCTTTAAATAAAAAAAAAAATTTTTAACTGAAAGTAAGGAGCGACATTAAATCTTATAACGAACAGAAATTATTCCGTATATGAAAGGGGCTGTGCCCTCCTCAACGCCTCGCTCTTTACGCTAAAGTTTTTATTGTTTAAAAAAAGAGTTGTGAGAAAGTCAAACTTTAGCGTAAAGAGCGAGGCGTTGAGGAGGGCACAGCCTCTTTCATATACGGAATAATTTCTGTTCGTTTTAAGATTTAATGTCGCTCCTTACTTTCAGTTTAAATTTTTTTTTTTATTTAAAGGCTGCGAAAGCGGGGGTTTGGGGGCGGCAGCCCCCCAACTGTGCCTCCTAATCCCTGTACGTTTTAAGGTTCGACCTTGTAACTCAGCCTCTTTAACTCTTTAGAAAACGTAGTTTTTTTCAAATAATTTCTGCACGTTTTTGTACAGTTTATTACTTATTATTGCTTGACTAACTGTTAGCTGATCGTGTCAGGAGTTGAAGTTGGGGGGCTGCCGCCCCCAAACCCCCCGCTCTTGAACATTCTTGTGTTAAGGCTTTTAATTCCTGAATACTCAAATCACGTCGTACAGGGTGCCTCCTAATCCCTGTACGTTTTAAGGTTCGAACTTGTGACTCAGCCTCTTTAACAGCCCCCCAACTGTGCCTCCTAATCCCTGTACGTTTTAAGGGTTGACCTTAGTAACTCAGCCTCTTTAACTCTTTAGAAAACGTATTTTTTTTCAAATAATACACATAAACAGGTCAGACATGCTTTGTTATGAAAATTGACGCGCAGATATTTTCATAACAAAGCATGTCTAACCTGTTTATCTGTATTATTTGAAAAAAACTAAGGTTTTCGGGGGATAATTTTTTCGGTCTGAAAATATCAAAAGGCCCTAACAGGTCGAATTCTGCTTCGAATGAGTCCTCATTCAACCAGATCCGTTGCCAACTGTGGCCTGTAGGCGTGGCTAAAAAAAAAAAAAAAATGATTAATTTTAAGTGGCTATATTTGTTTTTTTGAAAACAGGGAAGGAGTTATCGGATTTAGCTGAAATTTCGAGGATAAGCTCCCGGGCCCTAGGAAAGCTTAACCTATAAATTTCAGCCAAGTCGTACAACTTTAAAGGGGGGCTGTGGTGGGAGGGTCCAAACTTCCGGCCCAGTTTACCCCATGAAGATAAAGTCGGAGGAGGATGAAATTTTGCAAGTTTCTTAGTTTGAGCTTGGGCTACAAAATGCGATTACCGCCGTCTCTCTGCGACCTCTAGGACCTGAAATCGCTTAACATTGTGGTGGGTCGCCTCTTTATAGAGGCACAAGTGTGCCTCCTTGATATGGCCTTTACTTTTCTTTAAAAAAAACTTTCTTTTTCGTAAAGTTTTCGTAGTGTATATATATATATATATATATATATATATATATATATATATATATATATATATATATATATATATATATTTGAGCAGTATTTTAGAAATAGAAATGTCCCTATGTTAAAATTAATGTCGCTGGAGCTGTTTTGTTTATTATTTGCAGATGACATAGTATTGCTTGCGAAATCGGCTCCGGATTTGCAAAAGATGCTAGAGATTTTGGATAGTTATCTGGAGAGTAAAAAATTAGTTTTAAATATTGAAAAATCAGTTATATTAGTTTTTGGAAATGATGAAAGGGAAAAGAATAAGTTTTATTTTAAAGGGAAAGAGATGAAAGAAGTTAAGAATTTTATTTATTTGGGATGTAAGTTCACAAGTTCAGGGAGATGGAGTGATCAGGTGCAAATAGCGAGTTGGAAGGGTCAGAAGGCTTCATGGGCATTATTGAAGAGTCCCCTTGGGCATCTAGGACCGGCAGATATTAAGCTACAGAAGAGAATTTTTGAGACGAAGGAAGGCCCAGCATTGAGTTACGGTGGGGAAGTTTGGGGTTTTGAAAAAGGGGAAAAAATAGAGAATTTATTTAGGACATTTCAGGAGACTTTTAGGGCTAAGCGGGAAATTTAATAATCTGGTGTTAAAGGGTGATCTAGGATTGTTTTCATTGAGGGTAAAAAGATTGGTTAGAATGATAGGATACTGAGAAAAGGTGATTGGTTTACAGAATAATAGGTTAGTAAATGCAGCTTATCTGGAGGTGTTGCAGGATAGAAGGAAATGTTCATGGGCTTCCCAGTTGAAATCAATATTAAATAGTTGTGGGTTATCAGGTGTTTGGAATGAAGGGAAGGGGATAGGGCTGGAAGTAGGAAATGTAGCAAAACTAGTAATGGGAGTGCTTGAAGATCAGGAGATTCAGAAATGGCAGTGTGAAGTCGCAGCCTCGGTGTCCCTCGGCATTTACCGGCAATGGAAGGAGGTCTGGGGATATGATAATTATTTTAAAGCGGGTTTAAATAGTTAAGAAATTAAGTGGTATATATCAGGGAGGAGTAATTTTCTAGCACTTGGAGAAAGGAGGAAATATTTAGGGAGGGTAAGGGTAAAGGAGGGTCCTTACTCATGCCCTATGTGCAGAGAAAATGGGGAGGATCTGCTTCACTTCATGGCCCTTTGTCCCGAATTACAGGATCTAAGGAAAGATTTATTTTTTGTTAATGTGGGGACAAGTGAGTGGTTGGTTTCAGTAATGGCATCAAAAAATTATGGGACAATAAGAATGATAGCAAAGTATATAAAATTGGGTATGTCACATAGAGATAGATTTTTGTAAAAGGGGTGGGGTGAGTGTGGAAAGTATTGTTGTATGTGTGAAAGTTGTTTTCTTGTTTGTTATTTTTGTAGTCATGGCCCTTGATTGATGTAACATACATCTATCTATTTATGTTAGTTTAATGATATCGTGTGCTTTATCATGTTTTTGTAATGTTTTGTAATTTTGCGTTGTTATTGTTATGTAGGCTACCATACTTTGCTATGAGTGTTATAATCATGTTATTATTTTGTGTGATTTTCCTTTTTTTGACATGGCCCAAAGTGGCTTTTATTGCAATAAATATAATAATATATATAAACATATATATATAAATATAAATATATATAAATATATATATATATATATATATATATATATTTAAAATATATAAATAATATATAATAATATAATATAAAAAATATATAAATATATATATATATATATATATATATATATATATATATATATATATATATATATATATATATATATATATATATATATATATATATATATATATATATATATATATATATATATATATATATATATATATATATATATATATATATATATATATATATATATATATATATATATATATATATATATATATATATATATATATATATATATATATATATATATATATATATATATATATATATATATATATATATATATATATATATATATATATATATATATATATATATATATATATATATATATATATATATATATATATATATATATATATATATATATATATATATATATATATATATATATATATATATATATATATATATATATATATATATATATATATATATATATATATATATATATATATATATATATATATATATATATAATAATAATAATAATAATAATAATAATAATAATAATAATAATAATAATAATAATAATAATATATATATATATATATATATATATATATATATATATATATATATATATATAAAAAAAAAAAAAAAAAAAAAAAAAAAAAAAAAAAAAAAAAAAAAATATATATATATATTTATATCGGTGCGTACAAACAGATCCTCTCATTTGATCTGCCATCAGCGGTCCAATTACCCTGGAACACGTATTTTGGCAGAAACTTTCTCAAAATGCCTTTGAAACCAACTTGAGACTTCAAAACCTATTTTTAATTCCTAAAAACATCTAATAATAACATTACACTACTAACTACCGATTTTCATGTCTGTATTGACTTACTTGACTTAAGGCTCCTGCCGAGGGTTCAGCGTAGAGAACGATGAGACTAGGTGCCTCCAGGTTGACCTATCGCTTGCCAGGCTCGCAGCTTCCTCCACCGGGATGTGGGCTTGGGTGAGGAATTCATCGGCTTTGTCTTTCCACCTAGTGTGTGGGCGTCCTCTGTGTCGTTTCCATCCGTGTAGGGTGGGGTCGAAGTCAAATGCGACCCGTGCTGGGGCGTCGCGTGGCATGCGAAGGAGGTGGCCGTACCACCGAACAGTACGCTGGGCGAGCTGCGTCGAGAAAGGAGTTTGAGCCGTACGTGATAGGAGAGTCTGGTTGCTAACGAAGTCAGTCCAGTGAAGTCTTTCGATTCTTCGGAGATGTTTCGTCTGAGTGACATCAACGGCGCTGAGGATATATTTGGCAGCTGGCCACGTCTCCGCTCCATACAGCAGGATGGTGCTGACTGACTCATTGTAGATGCGCATTTTGGTAAATCGGCTTATGTTTGGCTTTCGCCAAATGCTGTTAAGCCTCCCAACGAGTGCTGAAGCCTTGGCAGTTCGAGATGTAAGCTCTTTTGTGATCAAGCCATCATTCGACAGAATAGATCCCAGGTAAGTGAAGTCTTCAACCACATCTACTCGGTTGCTCCCGACGTTGACTTCCTTTACAGTAGAACGGGACGTGGGGGGCTCAAGGAGCATAACTTTGGTTTTCTGCCAGTTGATCTTCAGTCCAACTTTCGAGGCTTCTTCTGAGAGCACCTGGAGAGCTTTGGTCATCTTATCGACGGTGCTCGCAACTAGCGCTATGTCGTCGGCGAAGTCAGCATCAGAGAGTACCCGGTCTTCGAACTGAAGACCGAATTGAAGGTGCTTCATCGTGCTGGCCATAACATGGTCTATGACGCAGTTGAAAAGCTCGGGAGCGGCGGCACAACCTTGGCGGACGCCAGTCTTCACCATGTATGTATTGGAATAAATTAATTTAAAATTAGTTTCTTCAAAATTAGTGTTCCAACGTTGAAGCCAAGTTTCGCGTCCAAGAGAAATCTGACTTGTCGACCCGTGAAAAGATCTGATACCGCCTATGTTTCTATCTGCAAAAACGTTCTCCGGAGCACTCGCACCCCGGTCCGGGTTTTTATAATGGGTGAGATAGGGAATGATCATACTGGATAATTATATGAACTGTGGTTTTAAGTTTTAATGTTGCTCCTTACTTTCAGTTGAAAAAACTTGTTTTTTTTATTGAATTTCTGATCATTTTTAAATATTGCTGGGAAATCCTGCGTCCCCTTCATAGAAATGTCCCTTCTCCAAGGAAATATCCTCCCCCTAACCTCCTTCTCTGACTCCCCCCTCCAGAAAAAATCCATCCTAAAAACGTCTGTAACCTTCCAAATAAACAATACTATATGTAAACAATGGGCAAAGTTCATTACTTGCAGCCCTTCCCCCGGGAACCATGGGGGGATTAAGTCATCCTCAAAGATATATTTATTAGATTTTTGAATATGCTGAACAAAATGTCTATCTCAAAATTTTAATTGGGTGACTTCGGGAAAAAATGATCGCGGGAGGGGGCCAAGTTGCCCTCAAATTTTTTTGGTCACTTAGAAAGGGCACTCAAACTTTTAATTTCCGTTCGAATGGGCCCTCTCACGATACTCTAGGACTACTGGATGGATAAGATCACCCCTGGGGAAAAAAAACAAACAGATAAAGACACATCAGTGATCTTTCTTATGGCAAAAAATATAAAATTCCACATTTTTGTAGATAGAAGCTTGAAACTTCTATAGTAGGGTTCTTTGATACGCCGAATTCGATAGTTTGATTTTTATTAAAGTTCTATGACTTTTAGGGGTTGTTTTCCCACTTTTTTTGAAAACACGGAAAATTTTCGCAGGCATACAAATGTGATGCTAACTTTTGATGGGTAAGACTAAACTTAATGAAACTTATATATTTAGAATTAACATAAAAATCCGCTTCTTTTGATGTACCTTTGGTATCAAAATTCCGTTTTTTAGAGTTTCGGTTACTATTAAGGGTCACTCCTTACAGTTCCTTACCACGAGCTATTTGATCATGGTATGCATGCAATAAACCGAGTGTGTAAAGAACAATTTGCCTTGTTGGTTTTATATATTTTTGGTTTTCAGTAAAGCACTTGTCAATTTTACGACGGCATACGTGGAGGGTTTTCTATTTTTGTTCGTTCCCAGAACTCCTTTTTACTTTTGACCTATACTTATGTTTAGGTTATCTGATATAACGATTGTATTTCTTCCTCGTTTTACCCTTAACAGCACTATAACAGGGTTATAATAGCGTTCCCTATTTTTGGGCTATTTTTTGGGCTAGTGATTGGTCCTGTTTGGGCTATACGTTATGCTAAAAACCTGGCAATACTGGATTAGTATTCGGTTCGCTTTCTGTGCAGAATCAGCTCAAAAATGTATATCTCTTGCCGGCAAAATTGTGTTTTAAGTGGGTTCAGCTAATTAGTTTATATAGTAACATATTTATAAGGCGAAAGCGCCTGGTTACCAGGTTTTCTACAGCCTCTTCACTACTCGGCCGTGTTTCTTTCTAAGTAGAAAAACATCCAGAAATAATCTTTTGTGAAACGAGAGAAATATTTGAACTTAAATAATTTCAGTAGTAATATTTATAGGAAAGTTATGGAAATTGAACGGAGCCTTTTAATGAAGTTTTATCTTAATGAATGAATTATTTGAATTTCTTTTTTCTAATGAACCCCTTTTTAATGAAAAGTTTAATTAAAAAAAAAATGACGCCTCGAAATTGGCCAATTTTAAAGAATTCATTTACAAATTAGTTAAACAAGAAAACTGAAAAAAAAATCTTCGAAAGTTTCTTAGCAGCTTTCCATGACCTAAAGAAGTGAGAGTACCAAGGACAGTAATAATGCAATCTGATTGTCTGAATTGATTAAGTAAAGACTGACACAACCATGCACATGTCTTAAAAAGTTAGAAAAATCAGGTTTCAATTTTTAGCGAAAAAGACCTCCATATGTCGTTTTTGGTAAAAACTCATACAGAATCAGAAAAAACTAAGCTAAAAATGCATGACACCGAACAGGTAAAGAAGGCGGAACTTTCTTTTGAAATTGTTGAAGTGGTCTTTGGGAGCCAACGGATGGTGAATGTCTGAATTTGTATCGACGAAAATCGTTGCAAATGTAACGTATTATGTTTTTTATTTATTTTGAAGGTTCAATGAGGCAATACTGACGAGAAGGGGAGACTGTCTTAGAAACTTAATTTGGAACAACAAAATTAAAAATCTTAACTCCCCCCCCCCCGGATACGGCCTTGGTGGTTGGCATACGATAACAAGTCATAGACATGAATTAATGTTATTCAAGCCCACCACGGAGCTGCAGGAAGGCGATCTATCTTTTTTTCTTTGTACTAACCTTATAAAAATAATTCAAATCAAAGACATTCAAGTATCCTTTGTGATCTACATCCAAAATCCTGAAGAAATATTGGAGAGCCTGTGGCGTCCTTTTGTTATCCAAGGCTAAAACGAAGTCAAGGTAGGTTTTGTAGTCCATTTCTCCACCGTAAGTGAGACATTCTTGAAAAACTCGATCAATAAATATCTGGTTCAAAGTGCCCATTCCATACCTGGAAAATAATGAATATTCACTTACAAAGAAACATGAAGTCTACTTGTAAACAATCTTGCGACTAAAAAACTTCTCGTTCTTGTCGCCTTCTTAAAATTTCAGACAGACGAACCAACCAGGTGGAAATTAACTTCTAGTTCTACTAAATGCCTTAAAATTTTCTCAAAGAAGAACCAATTAGGTGAAATTTAAACTTTTCATTCTTTTTACTGGCTTACGCTTTCATACAGGAGAACCAATTAGGTAAAAACTGACTTAAATTTTCCCGTAGGAGGGTTTAAAACCAGTCGTATTTTCGAAATAAGGAATAAGATCATTGACTAACGCGACAGGTTTTATAAATATCTGATTCGACGTTCCCATTCCGCGCCTTAAAAACATTAAATTTTCAACTATAGAGAAACAGATAACTTATTTGTAAACAAATCTTGTGACTATGAAACTTTTCGTCCTTGTTACTGTCTTAAAATTCCATTTTGGAGAATCAATCCGATGGAATTTAGCTTTTCCTTCTTTTGACTGACTTAAAATTCGTCATTGATGTTTTAAAACCAGTTACAGTTTTCAAATGGTGGGAATATTTATCTCTCCAGAAATAAGGAATAATTTGATTGGGTAACATAAATACGTGACAGGTTTTTATCCATATCTTGGGCCACGTTCCAATTCCAAACCTCAAAAAATTGAATTTTCATCTACAGAAAAACAGAAAGCATACTTGTAAACAAATCTTGTGACTAAATGAATAAATAAATCAGTTTTTTCCACTGAAAGCAAGGAGCAACGTTAAGCTTAAAACGAACAGAAATTATTACGTATATGAGGTGGTTCCCATCCTAGTCAATACCTCGCTCTTTACGCTAAAGTTCAAATTTTGTTCCAATTCTTTAAGAATGACCCCTGAATCACAAAGGCCGTTTAATTAGAATAAATAGCTCTTTAGAAAGTACTAAAAAACTTTAGCGTAAAGAGCGAGGTATTGACTAAGTAGCGAACCCCCTCATATACGTAATTATTTCTGCTCGCTTTATGTTTTGATGTTGCTCCTTACTTTCAGTTGAAAAAAACCTGTTTTTTTTATTTAATTTCTGATCGATTTTTAAATAATACTGGAAAATCCCGCGCTCCCTTCATAGAAATATCCCTTTCCCCATGAAAACTTTCTCTATGGAAAGATTCTCCCACGTAACCCCTCCCCTGACCCCCCACCAGAGAAATTCCCCCTGACCCCCCACCAGAGAAATTCCCCTAGAAAACGTCTGTATACATCCCAATAAACAATACTATATGTAAACAATGGAGAAAGTTCATAAATTGCAGCCCTTTCCCCGGGGACTGTGGGGGATTACTTCATCCTCAAAGACATAGTTATTATATTTTTCGACTATGCTGAACAAAATGGCTATCTCAAAATTCTGATCGGGTGACTTTGGAAAAAATGAGTGTGAGAGGGGTCCTAGTTGCCCTCCAAGTTTTTGGTTAGTTAAAAAGGACACTAGAGCTTTTACTTTCCTTTCGAATGAGTCCTCAAGTGATATTCTAGAATCACTGGGTCGATACGATCACCCCTGGTACAAAAACCAAGATAAACACGTATCCATGATCTTTCTTCTGGCAAAAAATACAAAATTCCACATTTTTGCAGATAGGAGCTTGAACCCCTACAATAGGGTTCTCTGATACACTGAATCTGACGGTGTGACTTTCTTTAAGATGTTATGACTTCCCCCACAGGTATTTCCCCCTTTTTTCGAAAATAGGGCAAATTTTCTCAGGCTCGTAACTTTCGATGGGGAAAACTAAACTTGATAAAACTTACATATTTAAAATTTCCATAAAAATTCGATTCCTTTGATTCCGTTTTTTAGAGTTTCGGTTACTATTGAGCCGGGTCGCTCCTTACTTACAGTTCGTTACCACGAACTGTTTGAAAACTTAATCTTTGTTGCAATCTTAAAATTTCAAACAGGGGAAATTATTAGGTGGAATTCGGTAGGAATTCGGTAGAATGCCGCTGTACCTTCAAATATGAAGAAAACCTTTGCCCCTACATCATAGGAAGCGCAATAGCGCTGCCTAAGTAAAGAACGATGTTGGCACAATGTATTATTATTTTTTTTCTTTTAGACCAGGGCACTTCGTATCAAAAGAGTTACCGAGAGACTCCAAGAAGGACTCATTTAATTCCAAGTTTGAACGGCTAGTGCCGCTTTTAACAGTCGAAAGGGATATTAAAACAGCTAAAACCCCTCTTACACACATACCTTTCATCAACACATTTAATGAAAATTTTGAGATAGCCATTTTTTTCAACATAGTTAAAAGATCTGGAAATTATGCTTTTGAGGAGGATACTCCCCCAGAGCCCTCATGGCAAGTGCTGTAAGTTATGCCCTGGGGGCATATAAGGTTTTTTATAGAAAGCGTTGTCATAAAAACTTCAAAAGGGTTCATTCGAATGGAAATTCAAAGGGCTAGTGCCCTTTTTTACAATCAAAAGTGATTGGAGGGCAACTAGCCCCCCCCCTCACGCCCACAATTTCCCCAAACACATCCAATCAAAATTTTGAGATAGACATTTGTAAGTTATGCCCTGGGGTCATATAAGGTTTTTATAGAAAGCATTGTCGTAAAAACTTCAAAATGGGCTCATTCGATTGGAAATTGAAAGGGCTAGTTCCTTTTTTATAGTTGAAAGTGATTGGAGGGCAACTAACTCCCCTCTCTTGCCCACTATTTTCCCAGACACATGCAATCAAAATTTTGAGATATCCAGTTTCTTCAACGTAGTTGAAAGTTTTAGAAATCAGGTCTTTCAGGATGATAAATCCCTCACAGCCCTAAGGGCAAGGGTTATAAGTTATGCCCTAGGAGCATTTAAGGCTTTTTATAGAAAGCGATGTTGTAGAAACTTCAAAAAGGGCTCATTTGAATGGAAATTGAAAGGGCTAGTGCCCTTTTAAATAGTCAAAAGTGATTGAAGAGCAACTAACCCCCTCTCACGCCCACCCTTTCCCCAAACATCCAATTAAAATTTTGAGACAGCCATTTTGTCCAACGTAGCTGAAAGTTCTGGGAATTTGGTCTTTGAGGATGAGAATACCCCCACAACCCTCAGGACAAGGGTTGTAAGTTATGTCCTAGGGGCATATAAGGTTTTTTTATAGAAAGTGTCGTAGTTTTAACTTCAAAAGGGGCTCATTCGATTGGAAATTGGAAGAGCTACTACCCTTTTTAATAGTCGAAAGTGATTCGAGGGCAACTAAGTCCCCCTCTCACGCCCACCATTTCCCCGAACACATTCAATCAACAATTTGAGATAGACATTTTGTTCAATGTAGTTGAAAGGTCCAGAAATTATGTCTTTGAGGATGACAAACCCCCCACAGCACCCAATACAAAGGTTTAAGTTATGCCCTGGGGACATGGAAGGTTTTTATAGATAGCATTGCCGTGACAAGTATGTGTCCAATAAGAGAGTCATTCATACTCCTGCCATTTACCCGTGCCCCAGCCATTTAAACATTTGCCTCTCAATTACTTGGACTATCTGTCTTGGCTTTTCTCTGTCTACAATTACCCAGCCCAGTTTTGATGCAACGTATTGCCCAAAATACTTGATAAATTCAATTCAAAATCAACGGACTCGGTCGAGGCCTTCGGCCTCGACCGAGTCCGTTCAAACTTCAAAAAGGGCTCATTTAACTGGGAATTGAGAGGGCTAGTGCCTTTATTAATAGTCAAAAGAGACCAAAAAAAGAGGCTCAGTCTTTTTCCCTGAAAAAGACTATGTTAATATAAAACGAACTGAAATTAATTAAAAAAAAATTCACAAAATAAGTATTTCAAAAAAAGTAAAGAACTCCATTAAACCAACAATGAACAAAAATAGAGCCAAATAATCTACCAAGCATACAACTACCACAAATCGGTATCAATAAATAAATGAAACCCAAAACAAACGGAAATTAAAATAAATCACAGAGTCAAACTCAAAACGAGCAGAAATTGCTATTAATAGGGTTCTAAACTCCCATGCTATCTAAAAGCCAGAATATAATTTGTACTTTACTGAAAAAAAAATCTTTTAAATGTTTTCATTTTTATAACTTTAAGAAATCGAAAATTAATTAAGATTTTAAGGAATAAATATCCGCATATGTATATTAAACTGACAATGTACTTTTTTCAGTAGATTCATTTGAATTTTTTTCAGTACAGTATAAATTATATTCTGGATTTTAGAAAGAATAGGGGGTACTCTTGCATTATGTGGGCATTTCTAAAAATTAAAGTTTGGTTACTGATATTTAAATAAAATAAAATAGGATTAATAAATAATAATTCATAAAAAAATTTGGGATATATATTTGCAGATTAGGGGGTTGGAGATAAAGCATAGCATATATTAAATACCTAACCTAGGTACCTTATCTCATCCTAAACCCCAAAAACAACAGTTTAATATCGTATACGCAATGAAAACCACGCTATCATTGCCTAGTCTATAGCGTTAAACATGTCAAAACGGATTTTATTAATGCCTACTCTATAGCAGTTAATTATTTGGCTCTATTTTTGTTCATTTTTGGTTTAATGGAGTTCTTTACTTTTTTTGAAAAACTTATTTTGTGGAAAGTTTTTTTTTAATTAATTACGGAAAAAAATAAACAAAACACCCCACTAGTCCCCCCCTTATTACTTGGTACATACGCTGCACAAGTCTTGTGTTTGTTCTCATGTTTCTTTCCTTCCATTTTTGTCCCTTAGATTTTTTAATATTTACATTTTTTTATTGAATTTTACCTGTTCTTATCTTTTCAACATGTCATGACCAATCTCAGATTAAATAATGCATAATGAATGGTTTTTTCATTCTGATATTTTTAATTTTGGCATTTTTTCCCAATCTTTTGCTTTCCGTTGCTTTTTATGCTCATATGTTGGTCCAGTTTTTATTTTTTGACTTCGAAATTTGAATTTGGCACTTTGGGGCTTGTGATAGGAAATTTTACATAAATATTTTATCTTACCTGCACAGCTGCGCCAAAGGCAATGACTCAAAATTCACCATTTTTTTTTTTATGCAAGAAAATAAATTTTAACATTTTACTATCCTTAGGGTCCAATTAATTTATAAGGAGGTTCGGCAATCACAAATTGTTTGAAACAAAAAATCTAAAAGAGACTGTAATGGCCAACAGGTAATTTTTACCAAATTTAGAGAAGGGGTAAAATAGAAAGATTTCGGTCAGAAATTAACTACATTCTCATACTAAATAGGAAAAGTTTAGAACTAATTTTAAACCAAATAATTTCAATGACCACGAACTTCCTATTTAATATTCTTTATGTGAACATAATTTACTATAAAGAAGGCATTTAAATTTCGTCAACTTAATTATTAGTTTTGACAAAATTACACCTAAAACTTAAATAGGAGTAGAAACATTCCTTATTTTGAGATAATTTTAACACAAGACACGTACTCATGCGTATATTGGGACGGGGCAGACACAGGCAGGCCTTTTATCGGGGGGGGGGGGGGGGAGGAGAGCCAATAAAAATAATTTGACAATTAGGATAAGAAGTGTCCATCAATTAATACAATTTTACGATTTCGGGGAGACCTCAGGCTCCGGAACTTAAAGAGTGATGTTAGCAAGATCAAACCAAACATAATGCTGCTCTAGACTGGATAGTTGGTAAAGTAAGTTTGTTTTCCCTTTGTTAATCAATTCACGAATTGATTAGGCATGAAAATAGAATGAATGTCAATACAACTGAATATAGAAAAATTACATAACGAGGTTTTTTCTTATGTGAATCAGGAAATGGGGGATTGCATTGCCCCGGGGGAATTTTCAAGGGGGAGGGAATGCACGTGCAAGATTTTTCTGTCTGAAATTTTAGCATTTTAAATGAACAATTGTCCATATTAACCGTTATTGTAATATTTTCTTTGGGGTATTTTGCCGCCTTCTTCGGAAAAAAAATGCAGTCTCGTAGCTTTTGATAAGCAATTTTAATTTAACAGATTTTACATATTCCATCTCCGTGCAGCTTGGAAATACCGCACAGATTAATCCCTCATGCAGCATGGAGAAAATCTACCCTGACACCACATTTGAGACCACAAAAACAATAAGATTTAATTAAATGAATGACATAAACACGGTGTTGTAGTAATAGCAACTATGTCCCGCAAACTGATATTGCATAGGTCCCCGAAAGATCTATATATATATATATATATATATATATATATATATATATATATATATATATATATATATATATAGTATATATATATATATATATATATATATATATATATATATATATATATATATATATATATATACATATATATATATGTCCCATTTTTTACATTTGCAGTTATGATTAGCAGGAGTCGCTCCCTATGTACACGGCAAAGCCGTTGCCAAGAGCTGTTTGATTCTATTAGAGTACAAAGTAACGATTCAATATCCACGTGTCGCAGATGTAATCTCACAAACTTTGCTCTAGATTTAGTCAACTCTGTCGCAAGAATTCTCCCAGGCAATTCAATTACAATTGAGCAGTACTTAAAGAATAGAGAATCTTCTTGGACACTGAAAAGATAAATTCCTGCAGAGAAGGAACGTGAAATCGATGCTTTGGATAAGGTGGTTTTCACGCCGGGAGGGAAATGGGCGGTCGTCTCGTGAATCACGCAATGGCCAAGTCCTTGAAATGCAAACCTAGTCACGTCACGAATCAATGGACGTGAGATCCGGTTCGTAGTTTTCATGCGCATGATTATTTTCCAGTCCAGACGAAAACAGTAAAGAACTTACTTTGTGAAAGAAAGGAATGAATCAAAAAGAGATTCGAAGTTAATAGATTTAGGTAAGTATATAAAATGAATGGAAATCAATTTTCTATATTAAAAACTATTAAAATAATTAAGACGTCACATCAGGCCATGAAGAGGGGGCAACCCCTTGCCAAAAATAATGAGCAATACAATAAAGCTACAAAATGATTAAAAATCAATTGTGCATGTTAAAAGTTTATTAAAATAATTGCGACACAAATAGTTAACAACCTAATATTTGAGCTTGTACACCTTAATTCTGCAAATTAAATTTCTCCAAAACATGAGAGGTCACTCGCTTTAAAAACCGTGTACAGCAGATGGCATACATCGCCGAGGTATGCCATACTGGAAACGGAGACGCATGAAAAAATTGCAATCCAAAATATACACTAGGTGGCGGAGAGGGGGTGACCCTTTGCTAAATAGTGAGTAATAACTCAAAACCGTATATAAAAATCCATTTTGTATCTTAAAATCTATTAAAATAAAAAAAGTTTATAACCGAAAAGCTTAGCTTGTATCCATTAAATCTGTATATTAATTCTTTCAGGTCACACGCGTCACTTAAGTGTGCCATGCTTGGCACAAAGAGGCATGACAGAAGTATGCGGTATAAGATATACACTAGGTGGAAGAGAAGGAGGAGACTCCTTAGCGAAAATAATAACCAATAAAGGATAATCCATGCATTTAAAAACTGCAAACAAAGTTATAAAAACAATCCCGAGACGTTTCACTGCTGATCATACGTGAATTTCAAGCCAGTTCTAAACTGATGCTAGGCTAGAAAGGAGTAGGAGCTGTTAGAAATTAGGCCTTTGAAGTCGGAAGTGTAATTCAGTAAGCTTAGCAGTGAAGTCGATGGAAATCGACCAACTATGTCCAGGGGGCAGTGGCGGATCCAGGGAAGGGGGCGCGCCCCCCATAAAGTAGTGTAGTTTACTTAATTAACGCAAATTTGCGTTAATTAAACTTGCTCATAACGCAAGTTTATCGGATCAACCTATTTTGCCCTCCCCCCAAAAAAAATCCTGGATTCGCCCCTGGGCAATGGGGATGATTGCCCTTAGGCTTTGAAAAAGACCTTTTTTTGGTATTTTCATTCAATAAATCGAAAAAAAAACAGGTAAAATTCTAGACTAAGGGGCTTCTCGGTATCTCGGAAATTAGTTGAGTTAGGTGAATGAAACTTTCAGGAATTAATCCAGGGGCTAACTTCCAGGGAAGGTATTGCAAGCTACTATCTCTACCCTTTCCTTACTGTGACAAAAATTCTGATTTTTTTCTAAATTATGAAAAAAAAATGGTTCACCTTAATTTTGAGTTTATAATGTCTTCTTCAGTGGCTGTAATCACTTAAAATATAATAATAATAACCTGTATTTAATATAATTCCTATTATTTCAGTGGAATTTTAAGCCTTATCAAGGTTTTATCCTAAATTTAAGAGCAAATTTATAAATCTTTAAAACCTTATAAAGTCAGGATTGACTTAAGTTATGAGGCTCATAACAATTTCATGTGTCTCATTTAAGCAGAAGATCGATATCTCAAGGTTTAATATGGGTTAACACAAAGATTGTAAAAGATAATCAAATGCCAGTGCCCTTTGAAGGAGGAATGGGACGAGGAAAGTACCTCAAAATATCTTCCCAGGGTATATTTTGGTCCGAATTCAATTTTGAAAGTCTGATTCACCTAAATCAACTACTGTTCAAAATAACAAGAAGCCCCTAATCTAGAATTTTACCCAAAAACAAAAAGGCATC
Organism: Artemia sp. Qi Xiang Cuo; assembly: GCF_049724085.1. Taxonomy (NCBI): domain Eukaryota; kingdom Metazoa; phylum Arthropoda; class Branchiopoda; order Anostraca; family Artemiidae; genus Artemia; species Artemia sp. Qi Xiang Cuo. Next base: position 48,249,941 of record NC_142796.1, read on the forward strand.
CTCCCGAATTCTGAAATATACCTTTTTTGGTCTCTTCGTCAGAACAAATTTAAACAAATCCTTGCCTATTCTTACATTTTTGTAAACTGGCCCTGGTAACTCTCACTGATGACAGCCTTCTTTGATTTCTGGCTTTTGTATATGTTAGTTTTTGACAGTAAGTTTTGTATTTGAGCTTATTTTTTTTAACTTAAAAAAGTAAAAATAAAATAAGAATTTCATTGATGATACTAGTTAAATGTTGTTTTAATTTTCATTTTAAATATATTTTTTATTCTATTAAAGTTCTCAAGTCTGAAATGCCAAATATTATTTCCATGTCATGATTCATTTTAAAATATTCCCTTTTTGTATTTTCATAAAAAGAATTCTTCCCAACGTTTTCGTGAATTGGCGCCACTGGCCGTATCCAGGCGTTACAAGGGAGGCCCGGGAAATCAATTAAACCTAAGGTACCTCTGACAGTCATATAAATAGACATTTCCTGAACGTAAGGAAGTAATAATTTATTTATTGTATAGTTTAGATAATAAGAACACCCAAAGTAGAGTTGTACCAATATCACCAATCATAATTAATTATAATATGCGTTCAAAAATACCAGATAAGGCCGAAACTATTTGGTTAACCTTTTCTTATTATAGGTGCAAAAAGAACTAAAATGTCAGCCTCTTTTGCTTATTTTGAGCATATAAAAATTGGCATGGCGGTTTTTGCCCCTAGACTTTGAGAAAATTAGAATTTCATCGAGAAATCAAAAAAGCGATAAATTTTACCTAGATATTTAAAAATACCTTCACCCCCTCCCCCCATAAATTTTCTTCAATTGACGCCACTGCATATAAGAACTTTATTTAACAGGTAAAAGCCATTTTAAGATGGAACGTCAAATAATTAGCGTCAATTGGTTTCTGGAACCCGTCAAGAGCGCCAATTTATGGAAGTGTAGGGGAGGGGGTAAGATTCTTTTTCATTTTCTTAAATGAAGACATGAAATATTTATTTCTCAAAATCTAGGACTTAATAAAAATTAGGTAAAAATTAGGTAATAAAGGTATTTTTCAAAATCAAGGACAATAATAGCAAGGACAATAATAATGTAAGTAAAAGTAAATAAGATAAACGATTAATGAAATAAACATAATAAATAAATGAATAAAATAATAGATAAATAAATAAAAACATAAATAATAGAGTGGAGGAAAGTGAGTATGAAGTAAAGTAATAAACAAATAATGAATATATAAATGAATAAGTAAAATTAACAATAAAGAAATAAGGTAAAATATAAATAATGAATCAAGCGAAGTAAGTATGAAGTAAATAAAGTAAGCGCGTACACTACACTCACACTCGAACAATATGACTTTTTTCCCTTTCTACTCTAATAAAAATTTAAGTTCTATAACTCAACGCTTTCTGAATTGAAGTCAAACGAATAATAAATTCATGCCCAGGGTTGTACATCCTAACTTTTTTTCCTTTTTGTTTTTAGTCAATGACTAAGCAGAAATGCAATTTAAAAATATACAAATGCAAGTTGAACAAATGAATTGCACAAATAAAAAACAAAAATCGTTTGCTAGAAAAAGTAATTAAACGCAGAGCTCGACAGATTTTCGGAGTTGGAATTGCCGAAATTCAAAGTAGACGTACGAACTCAGTATCGAAAACTTTCGGACTCGAAAGTTTTTACCCGAGTAAAAACATACAATTAAAGCACAAAGGATAGCGAAAATGAAATTTGATTGCTTACTCTGGTTAACACGAAACAACCAAATAAATCCAGAAATATTAGGAAAATTCGGGAATTCTATTTTTACCGAAAAAAAAACTCCTGGTGTAGCTGTGCAGTATTTTCAGTAGCGGGCGCCCAAAAAAGTGGGTAAAAAATAGACAAAAGTAAGCTAAAATACATGCCACCGAACAGCTTAAGAACCCGTAGCTCTCCTTTGAAGGTGTAATTATTTTTTGAAATCCAAAAGAAATGTTAGTGTTTGAATTCTTACGGTCGAAAAGCGTAATTAGTTTTTTTTAACTAATTAGTTAAAAAAAATTTATCTAATTTTAACTAATTAGTTTTGCTTTTATTATTTTGACGGTTTTACGTGACAAATTTGACGGACGTGTGAGACTGTCCTATAACTGATACTATTGCTAACAACTCACTGCAGCAACAAGCCGCCTAAAGCTAATACAGCTGCGTACGCTCCTCCTCTATCATAATCCACTCAAAGCCTCCCTCTCTACGTTCTCCCAAGGAAATCCAATTTCCTAGAACTTTACAATTTTGAAACAACCAAAGGAAAAATTTTAGTTTTCAGGTATGAACTGAGTCCAGGGAGGGGTAAACATATTTTGATTTCATTGGCGCATTAAAAAAACTTACCCAGAAGAGATTGTAGGCTTAAAAGCCTTTCAGGAATGGATATAAAGCAAAATCAGGTCCTGAGAAAGTGCTTTCAACCATCTACTCCCATTGACTTCAAAGGTTCTGTTGAATTTTCCCCCAAACCATGGCCAGTTAGAGGTAGATACGAATAATTGTTCAATGGATGTAGGATGATGAATAAAATGATCCTCCAGGGCCATTTATGGTGCTTAGGACGTCGAATCGATGTTTGAGTTGCTGGATCTTACAAGGACAGGTAGTAGGCCTGTCGCCCTATCTTGCGGCAACAGGCATCAAACCCCGGACTCCGAATTGCTAAGCAGAGTATCAAACTATCAATCGACTGCGTTACCGCAGAGTATTATTTCTACGGGAATCCCTATAACACTTATCCCATGAATCTGCGATTTTCACGTCCGATTTATCGCACACAATATTTTGCACACACAAAAACCACATCTATGTGACAGGGATGGTCACAATAGATAATGTGTGAAGGGCATGCCATTTTCCTAAATAACTGGTTTATAAGCACCTTAACAATGAAGTTCTGAACCCCTCAAAATTCTCAGAAAAGTATATTTCGTGAACGAATTCTTTAAGAAAAGACTAACGTCATACACTTTAATCAGCTTACCAAGGATAATTGAAAAAAAAACTTCCTGGATTGGTTCATTAGTTCATTTCCTTTCCACAGTTCAAGTTTCTAATATCTTTTATTTCTAAGAAAGGAGCAAAGTATAATCTTTTTTTTTTTTTTTTTTTTTTTTTTTTTTTTTTTTTTGTTGCAATAAGCGAACCACTGAAGTATCTAGGACAAAAAATAAAACAGTTTTGCCCTCTGAATCCATCTTGGGTCTTTTCAAACCTGAAATTTTTTTTTTTTTACAGTGTTTTTTTTTTGTGTTTCAAAACTATGAAGTTTTTAGGGATGTCGCCCATTTTTATCAGTGTTACCACGTTCAACCGCGAAAATAAATAAGCAAAACTAACTAGTTAGATTTGACATCATTTTTCGCCCATAAAAATTCAAACAGCAGTTTGTTGATTCCCAGAGACAACTACACTTTCAGAGGAAAGCTATACATTCTTATCCCGCTACTACCAATAATTAAATTACTGCACAGGGGCTATTTTTCAGTTAAAACTGAATTCCCGAATTTTTTTAATTTAAAATATATATGGTTATTTAAGTTTCGACTTCAGCAATCACAAAAAAATAATTTCACTGTCCCTGGTACATTTAAGATTAGGAGGTAGTCTATATGAGATATACTTTAGGCTAGCACTGAACAGTTTTTCTGTTAGTTTTAGAATTGCAAAACCAATCACAAGACTGAAAGAAGGTTACTCGAGTTTTATTTTAAGTAGTTTAGCCTGATATTTTAAAACTAAATTTTGTTTAAGGCCTGTCACAGAACATGATTACAACTCGGATCAAACTTGAAAATGCGATTGATAGTCCATCAGAAAGATACGAGGTAGACAATACCACAGGGTTACCACTACTTCCGAATCCAGAAATGGCAGCGTAAGTAAACATTTTCCAAATATTTCTCTCATCTTCGACAAATCAAAGTATCTTTCCTATCGAGATGAAATCATCAGGACAGAGAAATGTTATATCCATTGATATTTAGGTAGAATTATGTGGGAGTTGAGAGCAAGGCCGTATCCAGGATTTTCGTTCGGGGAGAAGGGGCGGGGGTTACAAAAACTTAAAAAACGGCATCAAAATTTGTTTATAGCCTATGTATTTTTTTAAATTTTTACGAGCAAAAAAAAAAAAAAAAATCGGCCCTAACCCCTTCCCCTGGAAACGACTTTGGATGAGAGCCATTTTAAAAAGCTTTAGAACAATTTACAAAAATTGTTTCTCTTGTGTGCGTTTGGGATTTTCCACGCAAATAAATATAATTCCTACGTATGCAGCCGAATACTCCGCACGCCTTTGGTAAATCGAGAACAAATCTCACTGCCACGGACTGTAGCCCTGGAAAATTCCATACACGGAGCAATGTAGGCCAGATAATCTGTATAGCTTGAGGGCTCCAAATTAGAACCCAAGCTCCCCTAGTCCTTTTATATGGATATGTTATACCTTTTTGGCTCTGTAGAATCAGGAACCTGATTTTCAATCGTTTTAGCTTTAAAACTCTAGTGCTCTTTTTAATATCACGCCACTACACAGTGCCAATTTATATAATTTTGCCCCCCCCCCCCGAAAAAAAATTGTCCAAATAGGGCGAAAATGCCATCGAACGACAATTTGAGATAACCAATCGGTTTACAAATATGAAGTACTAATCTTGCAATCACTCCATTTTCAAAGGGTATACTATGCGGGATGGCTCATTTTTTCCTAAAATATGCCGCTCATACAAAATGAACGGTTACTATAGACCGTTTGTACAGCAGTATTAACGGCTACACGATTAAACCCATTCAATTCAATCCCATGCAACTCAACCTACCCTGTTGTAAGGGTTGAATTGAGCGGTGTTGAGTTAAAATAGGTTCAATTAAACGGAGGTTGAATTGAGTGGGGGTTGAGTTACATGGGAACCTTCTTGTATTACTGATGAAGGCTCTTGGAGGCAGAGCCAAATTCTGCTACTTTTCTGCACTGTTCCTACACCTATGAGTCGATTCTTTTCAATATCTGTTTTATTCCCAATTTTCAAAACAAAAAATGTAATTTATTTTTAGAAGTAATCAAAAGCATAATTCAGGTGACTGCGGCAGTGAATAGCAATGTATTACCCTGGATAAACATTAGTGTTGCATGGTAAAAAACACGGCATCGGACTTTACAGTTCCTACCGGCGGTGCTTATTTCCATTTCATGGCCCTTCAGCAAGGAAGTGCAATGGGGGTTGGGGGCTAGCCATCCTGTGCTCTTCGCACGTCCTTCCTATCCACCTACCCAGATTTCTCCAGTTACCCATTTAGTGTTGAATCGACTCTAGCTAAGCTTACAGTCATGCCACTGACCCCCGTTTCAAACCAATAACAAGCGACACCAGGACTCTAATCCCTGTCCTCATGGACACAGGATTTCAAGTATTTTACGCTCTTTTATCAATACCTTTGAGCAAAAAAAGGACAAATCCGAAAAAACGGCAAACAATTCAAAATACAGTTAAAATAGAACTCTTCTTATCAGTACAAGTTATAGAATAAATCTTGATAGGTAGGAAGAAACTTCCCGCTCCTGCCGCACCCTTAAGTCCCTTTGACACGTGGAAAACGACCGAAAAATAGTATTGAAAAAACATAAAGCTGAACAGACATGACTTGTCTCATTCGTGATTTTGCTAGGAGATAATAATACGCAGTATTCAAGTCTTGTCACGAAACAGGAAACGCCAACGCGATTTCATCACGAAGACTAGTAACCTTGGTGATTTTCGTGCCATGCGGAGAATATTCATCAGCTAAACCGCTAGGAGCCAAACGTGTCTGATGCTGGGAACATGCTTGTTGCAAGTACACACGCAACCATTACCTTGGGTTCAAATAACAGCCAGTTATAATTTCACGTAATTAGTTGCTCACATTTCAGCCGCTAAAAATCTAATAATTAAAGTACCAAAGACAGTGAGAATGAAATCTGATCCTTTGAATTGTCTGATTGTAAATTTATACAACTGTAGCCTGTATATCTTAAAAAATGGCGAATTCAATGTTTTATGAAAAGACCTCCACATGCAGATGTGCTGTTTTTGGTAATAGTGGATGCCAAACAGCGTTGCCAACGCTAGGAAATAAACTGTATCAGTCTTCTGACTAAAATGGTACCGCGAGCAGGGGCGTCGATAGGGAGGGGGGCAGTTACCCCCCCCCCCCCCCCGTAATGTGGAGAAAAAAATTGTACTTGTGTCTTATAGCCACCACACTCAAGTTCTGTCGAGAATTATGAAAACTACAACAACGAATTATGAAAACCAGACCGCATTATATTAAATAGATAGAATAAACTAAGCTAATCTAACCAAAATACCAACTAAATATTTAATTAAAATATAGCTACAAAGTAGTTTCCCACCGAGCCGAAGCTAATATTGTCTGGTATAAAGACCATGAAAACCGGTTATTGTCTCATGTTCGCGATACAAGATCTTGAGCGTCTATATGCTTACCTAAGCTATGAATGTCAGGTCTTGATTTTTCTTCAAATGATAATTTCGACAGGACCTGTGCCTGTCATCATCAGGTTCAAATTCAAGTCTCTTGCCATAATATAAAATCACTAAATAAAATAAAACTAAAATCACTGAACAACACTAATAATGAGCCGAACCCCTCCTATAGGCCCAACCTTTTTGAGATCTACTAGGATAGCGGCCATCAACGGCTCTACCAAAATTCGGGCCACGTTACAAAAATAATTCCAGGTTCGGCAAATTATTAGTGTTGTTCAGTGATTTTAGTTTTATTTTATTTAGTGATTTTATATTATGGCAAGAGACTTGAATTTGAACCTGATGATGACAGGTACAGGTCCTATCAAAATTATCGTTTGAAGAAAAATCAAGACCTGACATTCATAGCTTAGGTAAGCTTATTACCATCTACCATTATCATGTATAAGAGTCACGGTGGCCTCAGAGAATATATTAATAACTATGTTGAAAAAGAGCATAAAATAAGGAACCTGATAATACCATTTTTATTTTCTGTTAGGTTTGTGTTTGTGTTAGGTTTGTGTGAACTGTCACAAATGCGACTTTAACCATGAACAAGAGCATAAAATCAGCAATCTAAAATGTCTCATTTTGTTCTAGCGACGAATAAACGGCAAAAAAAATATTTTGATTAGTGGTATACGTATGACAGAAAAGGTCCATAGCTAATTAGTTTTGCTTATTTGTTTTCATGTTTGAACGTGACAAAACTGACAAAAAGCTGGTACAACAATAACGACTTCATAATTCTAAAACGACCAAAAGAAAAATCTTAGAAACTCGCGCTTTTCAGTTATGAATAGACCTAAGATGTGTCCAGCGGGCAAAAATGTTTTCGATTTGATGCCATTTTGCACTTTCAGTGCAAAATGGCAATCGCCGTAATGGATTCAATCGCCGTAACTCAAGTGCTGCTCGGCTGCTGCTTCTGTCCATGATACCATAAATGTGGTCCAATTAAAGTTCTTGTGACGAATCGAAGGGGTAAGGTGGTATGACTTTCTCCCGAACACCCGTTAGTAGTTGTACTAATAAATCTGACCCCCAAATCTTGTCAGCTCGTAGCCCGAACTTTACGGCGGTTCGTCCATTTGGTCCGTATACTAGCACACTATTAAATCTTGAGCCCCCCTTCTTGTGCAGAACGGGAAGCGCCCCCGTGAAAGAACCCGGTTCAGACGGAGGGAAAGCTTTATCCAATATCTTTCCCCAATAAGTACTGACCTCCAAGAAGCAGTCACGCTTGTACAGGACCGTTTGAACGTCGGACTGGAGGCGAACTCTACGCTGGATTACGAGCAGGAGCAATAAGTCAAGTAAGGCAAAGATTCAAATGCGAGAATAGTATCATTTTAGCAATAAGATAACGGGGGTTTGAAGTTATTGGGTTAAACTGCTTGTCATTTGTGTTATTAGTCACTTTTGTCGCTCGTATATGGTGTTTCTAAGTCAAATTCACTGAAAAAAAACGTGACTAATTTTTTTCTCAATTGTGTTTATTAGGTGTTTTCATAGACAAGCTCCGATTTGTTGGATTATTATTTATTATGTTATACGATTGTTTCAAATTAATCGTATTTAAACTTATGTAAACTGATAATTGCTATGCATTGAAAAAAGTTGGTATAAATTGGATAAAAATAAATAGATTGATTTGAATAAAGGACTTCATAACAACAACATTATGATTTTGGTCATCCATGTAGCAGACCCTTCCCGTTCCCACTTCGAATTTATATAGTAGAGAATGTGTTACATGATCAATATGCAATCGTCCATTGCTGCACCAATCAGGGGCTACCACTTGTCACAAGCACTAAACGTCATTTCGTCGACTAGGAAAATCCATCAGAACCACTAACCGTCAGAACGTCGACTGTCATAACATCGACACGTCAGTTCATCGACAGTCACAATCGCTACCCGTAAGAACGTCGACAGTCAAAACATCGACACGTCAGGACATCGACAAATTTTTTTTATAAGTTTATATAATAGCAATAAGTATATAATAGTTTAGAAACAAATTTCAGCTATATATTTGCACATCAGGGGGGTGGGGATTAAGCATAGCATATATTAAATAACATATATTAAAAACCTAATAGCATATATAAAAACCTAAATAGCATATATTAAATACGTAACCTAACCTAGGTACCTTTCCCCCCTAAACCCCAAAAAACTAAAGTTTAAAAATTTTAGATGTTATGACGGATTTTGTCGATGTCCTGACGTGTCGATTCTATGACTGTCGACGTTCTGACGGGTAGCGATTGTGACTGTCGATGAACTGACGTGTCGATGATGTGACGGTTAGTGGTTCTGACGGATTTTTTTTCGATGTTATGACGGATTTTGTCGATGTCCTGACGTTAGTGGTCCTGACGTGTCGATGTTATGCCGCCTTCCCCACCAATTATTCTGAATCTGTAATCTGCAATCCGTAACACAAACTCTTGAACGGAGAAAGAGGGAGTCTCCCCGTGGACGAGTTACTGCTCTTGAGGTCAAAACGAACTGTTCAACTAATCTACTCCTACCCACGCTACTGGGGTTGCTAAATGCCACCAAGGTGAGCATTATTAGTCACTTACTATGACGCCAGTTATCTGAGGTCACCAAAAAAGGGCAATTGAAAACGGTGCCTTAGGTAAATCCAGATTGGGTTTAATCGCAAGAAAATAATGGTAATGTTCCTCACCCTGGTTTTCAACAAGTTACAAGTGGGCCATGAAAAGGTTCTACTTTGTCGAGAAAGGGACATTTAACTCGACAGTATGGAACCAATCGCCCCCCCCCCAACCCAACGAGATAATTTCTGAAGTTCACGTCCCTATCAGTATGAGCCTGTGTGAATTACCAAGGAGATCAAAGTAAAACCTTTTTTTTCCCTATAGACCCATCTTAGGTCTATCAATATCTGAAAATTTTGATTTTGTTAGATTTTTCTTATGGTTGCTTCATGAAGTTTTAAGGGCAATATCATATTTTCGTCTGTACTGCCATGTTGAATTGTGAAATAAATAAGCAAAACTAACTATTTAAATTTGGCAACGCTTTTTTCCCATAAAAATTGAAACTATAACATTCTTTTAATTCCCAAAGCAACTACACCTCCATGCAAGGATGCATCCAGGATTTTTGTTCGGGGGGGGAGGGGGGACTTACAAAAAACGTGTTTCTCCAAGGGAAACATATTTTCTTCAAGGGAAACACACAAATGTGGGACTTCAAGGGAAAGTTATACCTCCTTAAGCTACTTGGTGCCGTTTGTTTTTAGCTTATTTTTTGTCTGATTTTTCACCAACATTTCTTTTTAATTAAAAATTGAATTCCTGATTTTCTTAATTTTCGCAATGTATGCTTATGTAAGTTTTCACTTAATCAATATAAACAATGAGACTTCATTTTGACTGTCCATGGTAACATAAGATAACATGTTAGTATCCTTATTTGTTTAATCAACATCTATGTTCCATTAACCTCTTCTTTGACTCTTCTAGAGGAAGCAGCCAAGAAGAATTTACGATGGTAAATGGCTCCAAAGTATATAATAAAACGATCGTGGAGAGACTTTTGGAGACCCAAAACCCAAGGATTACCCTCGTTCCACAACCAAAAGCTGTGAGTTTCTTGTGGAAGACATTCCGTCGAGTTTGCGTCGATAGCCTGCTTCAACCATATGCCTGCTGCATTGTTTGCAAAAGGATTGTCAACTATCAGTCCAGAACAGGTAAAAGGTATTCTTTTTAAGAAGAATCAGGGGGTTTAATCCTCACCTCAAGGGACTACCTACCTGAACCAAGCTCCGCTTTTATACCCTGGGGATTCGGCGTCTCAAAAATAAGAGGTCGGAAACTAATACTGTTTCACTTTCAGTTTCCATAAAATTATTTCTTATTGCCTAGTTATTTAAGGAAAACTTTAATTAAACCTCTTCACAGGCAACGCTATAGCGTTGCCTATACTAAAGGCCATACGGCTCCAATGTTTTATAAAAAATTTTTTTCCAGAGGCACTTCATATGGACAGGGTCATCGTATAAACTTCAAAGGGGGCTCATTCGACTGGAAATCGGGAGTTATAGTGCCCTTTATAGGGTTAAAAAGTGATTGGAAGGCAACTAACATCCCTTCCACGTCCACCATTTTCCAAAACACATCCCATAAAAGCATTGAGACAATTTTTTTGTTATATAAAGTTGATTTTCAAATAGAAACTAGATTTTTGAGGAGGAAACTCGCCTCACAACGCACTGAACATGAATTGTACGCTATACACTGAGGGCATACAAGGTTTTTATAGAAGGCGTTGTCGTAGAAACTTCAAAAAGGGCTCATTCGATAGTAAATTCAAAGGCCTAGTGCCCTTTTAAATAGTCAAGAGTGATTGTAAGGCATCTAACACCCCTTCCACGCCTGCCATTTCCTCAAACTAATCTAATCAAAATTTGTAGATAACAATTTAGGTCAAAGCAGCTGAGAATTCTGCATATTAAATCTGTGAGTATGAGACTCCCCCCAGTCTTCAGAGTAAGGTATATAAGTTATGCCCTGGGGGCATATATGGTTCTCAAGGAAGGAATGTATAAACTCGTATAAACTTCAGAGGGCTCATTTGATTGGAAATTGAAAGTTCTAGTTCACTTTTTAAGCGTCAAAAGATATCGGAGGTTAACCAGCCCCCCCACCACGCCCTTTTTTACAAATGCATCCAATAAAAATTTGGAGATAGTTATTTTGTTAAAAATAGTTCAAAGATATTGTAACAAAAACTCCGGTGTTAAAACAGACCCCCAGGGCCCGGGGGCAGACGTGGAAAGTTTTGCCCTGGGGACATTTGAGGTTCTTATGGAAAGGATGCTCCTAGTACACTTTTTAAGAGTCAAAAGAGATTGGAGGGTACCTAGCCCCCCCTCCCTCCACGCCCTTTTTTTCTCAAACCCATCCGATAAGAAATTTGAGATAGCCTTTTTTTAAATAGTTCAAAGGCCATATAACGAAAACTCCGGGGTCGACACAGCCCCTCAGGGGCCGGAGGCAGGCGGTCTAAGTTATGCCCTAAAGGTATGTATGGTTCTTATGAAAGGGATGCTTGTATAAATTTCATAGAGGGCGCATTTGATTGGAAATTGAAAGTCCTAGTTCACTTTTTAAGAGTCAAGAGATTAAAGGGTAACTAGCCCCCCCCCCCACGCCCTTTTCCCCAAACTCATCCGCTACAAATTTTGAGATAGCCAGTTTTTTGAAAATTGTTCAAAAATTAGATAACATAAACTTCGGTGTCAACACAACCCCCCGGGCCCGGAGGGAAGGCGTTGTAAGTGTTGTCCTGGGGGCGTGTATGGTTCTTACGAAAGCGGTTCTCTTATAAACTCCAGAGAGGGCTCATTTGATTGGACATTGAAAGTTCTAGATCACTTTTTAAGAGTCAAAACATATCCAAGGGCAACTAGCCCCCCCCCCCCCACACCCTTTTTTTCCCGAGCCCATCCGATAAAATTTTAAAATAGCCATTTCATTAAAAATAGTTCAAAGGTCAGATAAGAAAAACTCCTGTGTCGACGCAACCCCCCAGGGCCCGGAGGCAAGCGTTGTAAGTAATGCTCTGAGGGCATATATAGTTTTTATGGGAAAGATGCTCATATAAATTTCAGAGAGGGCTCATTTGATTGGAAATTGAAAGTTTTTGTTTACTTTTTGAGAGTCAAAAGGGATCGGATGTCAACTAGCTCCCCCCCCTCCACGCCTTAAATGCATCAGATAAAAATTTCGAGATAGAAATTTTTTTTAAATAGTACAAAGTTCAGATAACAAAAACTCCGGCGTCAACACAGCCCCCCAGAGCCCGGGGAGAGGCGTTGTAATTTATGCCCTGTGGCATATATGGTTATTATGGAAGGGATGCTCGTACAAACTTCAGATAGGACTCATTTGATTGGAAATTGAAATTTCTAGTTCAGTTTTTGAGAGTCAAGAGATTGGAGGGCAACTAGCCCCCCTCCACGCCCCCTTTTCTGCAAATGCATCTGATAAAGATTTTGAGATATCCATTAAGTTAAAAATTGTTCAAAAGTCAGATAACAAAAACTCAAGTGTCGATACAACCCCCCATGGCCTGGGGGCAGGCGTTGTAAGTTATGCCCTCGGGCATATATGGTTCTTATGAAAGGGATGCTCGCATAAACTTCAGAGAGGGCTCATTTGAGAGGAAATTGAAAGTTCGAGTTCACTTTTTAATAGTCAAAAGATATCCGAGGGCAAATAGACCCCCCCCCCCCACGCCTTCTTTTTCCAAACCCACCTGATGAAAATTTTGAGATAGACATTTTGTTAAAAATAGTTAAAGGTCAGAAAACAAAAAAAAACAGGGCCCGGGGACGAGGTTCTAATTTATGCCCTAAATGCATGTATGGTTCTTATGAAAGGGATGCTTGTATAAATGTCATAGAGGGCTTATTTGATTGGAAATTGAAAGTCCTAGTTCACTTTTTAAGAGTCAAGAGATTTAACGGCAACTAGCCCCTCCCCCAACGCCCTTTTTCCCCAACACATCCGCTACACGTTTTTAGATAGCCAGTTTTTTTGAAAATTGTTCAAAAATTCGATAACAAAAACTCCGGTGTCAACACAACCTCCCAGGGCCCGAGGGTAGGCGTTGTAAGTGTTGTCCTGGGGGCGTATATGGTTCTTATGAAAGGGATGCTCGTATAAACTTCAGAGGGCTGAAATAGCCATTTCATTAAAAATAGTTCAAAGGTCAGATAAGAAAAACTACTGTGTCGACGCAACTCCCCAGGGCCCGGGGGCAGGCGTTGTAAGTAATGCTCTGGCGGCATATATAGTTTTTATGGAAAGGATGATCTTATAAACTTTTGATTTGGACTCATTTGATTTGAAATTGAAACTTCTAGTTCACTTTCTAAGAGTCAAATGATATCCGAGGGCAACTAGCCCCCCCCCACCACACACCCTTTTTCCCCTAAGCCCATCCGATAAAACTTTTAAAATAACCATTTCATTAAGAATAGTTCTAAGGTCAGATAAGAAAAACTCATGTGTCGACGCAACCCCCCGCCCCCCCCCCCAGAGCCCGGGGGCAGGCGTTGTAAGTAATGCTCTGGGGGCATATATAGTTTTTATGGAAAGGATGCTCTTATAAACTTCGGAGAGGGCTCATTTTATTGGAAATTGAAAGTTCTTGTTCACTTTTTAACAGTCAAAAGAGATCGGAGGGCAACAAGCCCCCACCTCCACGCCCTAACTACATCGAATAAAATTTTTTAGATAGACAGTTTATTAAAAATAGTTCAAAGTTCAGATAACAAATACTCCCGTGTCGACACAGCCCCCAAGGGCTCGGGGGTAGGCGTTGAAGTTATGCCCTGGGGGCATATATGGTTGTTATGGAAGGGATGCTCGTATAAACTTCATAGAGGGCTCCTTTGATTGGAAATTGAAAGTTGTAATTCACTTGTTAAAAGTTAAAAGTGATCGGAGGGCAGCTAGTCTCCCCCACACTCCTCATTCAAGAGTCAAAAGTGCAAAAGTGCCCTTTTAAGAGTCAAAAGTGATCGGAGGGCAACTAGCTGCCCCCAAGCCCCTTTTCCCCAGATACATCTCATAAAAATTCGATGTAGCCATTTTGTTAAAAATAGTTCAAAGATCATATAACAAAAACTCCTTTACATATGGCCATTTCGTTAAAAATAGTTCAAAGGTCATATAATAAAAACTCCTGGGTCGACGCAACTCCCCAGAGCCCGGGGCAGGCGATTTATACTTTACCTTAACAGCTTCTATGGTCCTTGATATAAGTATACCTGTATAAACGTCGGAGAGGTCTCGAAGGAAGGATCACTGAAAGCTCTAGTACCCTTTTAAAGGGCTGAAAGATACCGGAGTGCACATAGCCCCCCCCCCTCCCTACCCTTTTTCCTCAAAATCCTCCAATAAGAGTTTCTAGATAGCTATTTTTTTAAAAATAGTTCAAAGATCATATAATGAAAACTTCTGGGTCGACACAAGCCCCCAGGGCCAAGAGTCAGGCGTTGTAAGTAATGCTCTGGGGGCATATATAGTTCTTATGGAAGGGATGCCGGTAAAAACTTCGGAGATGGCTCATATGATTAGAAAATGAAAGTTCTCGTTCACTTTTTAAGATTCAAAAGAGATCAGTGGGCAACTAGCCCCACCTCCCACGCCCTTTTTTCCCTAATGCATCCGGTAGAAAATTTGAGATAGCCATTTTTAACAAAATCTCAAAATAGTCTCCCCCTCCCCTTCTTTACACCCTATTTTCTTCAAACCCATTCGATAAGAGCTTTGAGAGAACCATTTTTTTTCAGAATGGTTCAAAGATCATATATCGAAAACTCCGGGGTCGACACAATCCTTTAGGGTCCGGAGTAGGCGTTGTAAGTTATGCCTGGAGGTCATATACAGCTGTTGTGGAAGGAATGCTCGTATAAACTTCAGAGAGGGCTCATTTGACTGGAAATTGAAAGTTCTAGTTCAGTTTTTTAAAGTCAAAAGAGATCAGAGGGTAACTATCCCCCAAACGTCCCTTTTCCCCCCAATGCATCAGATAAAAATTTTGAGATAGCCATTTTGTTAAAAATAGTTCAAAGGTCAGATAAAAAAACTCCGGTGTCAACACAACCACCCAGGGCCCGGGGGCAGGTGTTGCAAGTTATACCCTGGGGACATATTAGTTCTAATGGAAGGGATGCTCGTATAAACTTCATAGAGGCCTCCTTTGATTGGAAATTGAAAGTTGTAATTCACTTGTTAAAAGTGATCGGAGGGCAGCTAGTCTCCCCCACACTCCTCATTCAAGAGTCAAAAGTGCAAAAGTGCCCTTTTAAGAGTCAAAAGTGATCGGAGGGCAACTAGCTGCCCCCAAGCCCCTTTTCCCCAGATACATCTCATAAAAATTCGATGTAGCCATTTTGTTAAAAATAGTTCAAAGATCATATAACAAAAACTCCTTTACGTATGGCCATTTCGTTAAAAATAGCTCAAAGGTCAGATAAGAAAAACTCCTGCGTCGACGCAACCCCCTAGGGCCCGGGCAGGCGTTGTAAGTATTGCTCTAGGGGCATATATAGTCCTTATGGAAGGTATGCTCGTATAAACTTCGGAGAGGGCTCATTTGATTATAAATTGAAAGTTCTAGTTCACTCTTTAGTGTTTAAAATGGATCGATGAGCCACTAGCCCCCCCCCCTCCATAGCTTTTTTCCTCAAACTCTTCTCATAAAAACTTTGAGACAGCCATTTTTTTAAAAATAGTTCAGAGATTATATAACGAAAACTCCAGGGTCGACACACCCCCCCAGGGCCAAGAGGCAGGCGTTGTAAGTAATCCTCTGGGGGCATATATAGTTCTTATGGAAGGGATCCCGGTAAAAACTTCGGAGATGGCTCATATGATTAGAAAATGAAAGTTCTCGTTCACTTTTTAAGATTCAAAAGAGATCAGTGGGCAACTAGCCCCACCTCCCACGCCCTTTTTTCCCTAATGCATCCGGTAGAAAATTTGAGATAGCCATTTTGTTAAAAATGGCTATCTCAAAATAGTCTCCCCCTCCCCTTCTTTACACCCTATTTTCTTCAAACCCATTCGATAAGAGCTTTGAGAGAACCATTTTTTTTCAGAATGGTTCAAAGATCATATATCGAAAACTCCGGGGTAGACACAATCCTTTAGGGTCCGGAGTAGGCGTTGTAAGTTATGCCTGGAGGGCATATACAGCTGTTGTGGAAGGAATGCTCGTATAAACTTCAGAGAGGGCTCATTTGACTGGAAATTCAACGTTCTAGTTCAGTTTTTAAGAGTCAAAATAGATCAGAGGGTAACTATCCCCCAAACGTCCCTTTTACCCCAAATGCATCCGATAAAAATTTTGGGATAGCTATTTTGTTAGAAATAATTCAAAGGTCAGATAATAAACTCCGGTGTCACCACAATCCCCCAGGCCCCGGGGGCAGGCGTTGTAAGTTTTGCCCCGGGGACATATATTGTTCTTATTAAATGGAAGGGATGCTCGTATAAACTTCAGAGGGCTGATTTGAATGGAAATTGAAAGTTCTAGTTCAATTTTTAAGAGTCGAAAGAGATTGGAGGGCCTCTAGCCCCCACGCCCTTTTTCCCCAAACCCATCCGATACAAATTCTGAGATAGCTATTTTTTTAAATAGTTCAAAGGTCAGATATTTATTTACATTAGTACCTATTGTATGTTTGTTTGCATTGATTTTGTATTTAATTTCAGTTCGTTTTAAGTTTCATTTATACTTCAATAGCAAAATATTTTTTTCGTTTTAGGCTTGATTTTCATATCCAGTTTAAGCATTACTCGCTTTAAGATTTATTCATTCATTTATATTGTTACTTGTTCTATGTTTTTTGCTATGATTGTTTATTTAATTTCTGTTCGTTTTGGATTTCATTTATTCTTTAAGAATAATTTCTTAATGTCGTTTTGAGTTTTAATTTTAACAGGTATTTGTATATGCTGAGCTTAATTTTAAAATGGCCTTTACTTTTCTTTGGAGAACTTGTTTTTCGGAATTTTTTTTTTTTAATTAATCATGAAAAATGTGATAAGAGTGAGTTTGGTAATTACAGAGACATTAGCTTTATTTTGTAGGAAGCAAAATATTGAGGATGATGATATTTATTAGTCAAATAAGAAATGGGAGAGAAATTCTTAACTGGTTCTCTGTCGATAGGATGTGGCGGCCAAATTTTTAATCTTAGATTAATAATTATCAATAATAATAATTAAAATTTTAATGATTACTAATAGTTAATAATAATCAATAATTGAGAAGTTTCCAAATGACCACACCCCTTAGTCCTCTGTTTTACAAATTATTAACAGGCATTTGATTCAACTGATAAAAAAGCTTTAGTGAAGTTAAGGGGTATAGTAAACAAAAATACTAATAATTAATAGAATTAGAATTAGGCTCAAATTATTACTTGTTATCAGGGGATCATGAGATGATAGATTTTGTTTGTGACATTTTTAAGGGAGAGGAAGGCACTAAAAGGGTATAGATAATACGTTCTAACTCTTTAGGCGGGGATGTCCGTTGGTTATATCTACATGGTAGGGGGGGGAGAAATTTTAACGTGGGGGGGGGCGCATCTCAACATGAAAAAGTACATTCTAAGCCACAATAATTAGGCTACTGGGCGGAGTTCCTTCCAATAAATTTAACCGTGGGAGATTTCCTACCTGTGTACAGGTGTACCATTAGGCATATATATTATTTTCCTATTCCCGTTGCGACCAAGAAATTCTGGCCAATATTGGGATAGGAGCTAAAGCGTACTTAGCGAATAACTACTCCCGGTACAATGAAACACACTAGTAAGTGTTTTAGCTATAGTCGTCTTTCGTCATCTTACTGTCTATCAAAGAAAATCTGTTTTAACGTTCGCGCGGGCACGGATCCTTCAGGACAGTAATCAAGAGCTTGTCAAATAAAAACGTCATTCTAACGTTGTAAAACACGTTTATTATATGGGAAACGAACGAAAACTCATCATCCCTACTTTAATCCTGATCTCGTTGTTTGGACAAAAACTTGTTGGTAACAACAAATAATTCGAGGCAAGAATGTCAATTTCTCTGACAAACCAAAACATTGTTGGCTAAATAATTTTCCAAAAAAAAAAAAAAAAAAAAAGAAAAAATTATGCCCTAGCATCATTACTTCAACGAAGTTAAACCAGGGTTGAAATCAAGATAATACGGCTGTTTTAAAAGTAAAAAGAGTCTTCGTATTTTAATGTTTCTCTTTTATATTTTCGTCTGTGTTGTGCTGAGGACAGCCCTTGGACATAGGGCCGAAATATTCATTTAGAGTTTGGAATTCCACTGACTTTAGAAAAAAAAACCCTATTGTTTTTTCTTGTAATTAGTTGTTTATGATCAATAAGAGTTCAACAGTGGGCAATCTCTTGGATTTAGGCCGGATCTTCATTCGTCGTTTTCAGTCAAAGTTGAATAAACCTGGACATGGATTAGATCCACCCGACCAGGGTGGATTCTGGTTGCCATTACATTTCAATGTCACTCGGCAAACTTTCCTCTCAAGCTGCAGCTGACATTGCAACTTTACAAAATACATGGAAATCAGAAACAATAGCTACGGTGGCGGTTAAAAAGGCAAATTACGAGCTTCTTTCGAGGGTAGGCGGGGGGGGGTGGGTTCAGCATATGATTTCAAGTAAACCCGAACAAATAGGGAGGGGACAAGGTGAGACTCTTCAATTTGTTCTAAAGAACTTCGTAAGAAATTTCGAAAGGAATCGCCCCAGAACGAACATTTTTGGGTCTCTACCCCCCCCCCCCGTTAAAATCCTCTAGTATCCTTATTCTCTAAGACTCGGTCCCATTTGCAGCTATTATTTAGAAGTTTAGAGATAAACATTACCAAAATTTGAGTTCTTAGACAGATAGAAAAATTTCAACACCAGAATTCGAGTGACTATCTCTTATCAGATCATTTGTAAAATGGGTTCATTTAGTTAGAAAAAGAACACTCGCCTTTTAGATTTTTCTTAATGAAAATTCGACTTTTTTTTAATTTATCAAGCCCGTCAGCATTCCTTTTCTGCCAGACATGCTCGTATGGTCTTTTTAGTGAAGGGGGGAGGGAGGGGGCGGTTAGGAGGAAGCACAACGTCAAAAAATTACCAAAAATAGGCAAATTGTACGAGAAATATTAAGAAATAATCGGGAAATTTGTAAAAAAAAAACAAGATTTCGAGGAGGAATGTGGCTGAATGATTCCCGTGTGTACGTGAGTGTTTTCTATATTGTAAATCTTAGCCTATTTCCAAGTTCGTGTTTAGTTCTTATGGGTCGGAAACCT
Source organism: Artemia sp. Qi Xiang Cuo (assembly GCF_049724085.1). Classification (NCBI taxonomy): domain Eukaryota; kingdom Metazoa; phylum Arthropoda; class Branchiopoda; order Anostraca; family Artemiidae; genus Artemia; species Artemia sp. Qi Xiang Cuo. Next base: position 48,269,414 of record NC_142796.1, read on the forward strand.
GTTGAATAAAAACTTTATATTGCTCTTACATTCATTCTAAAATAAATTCGAAAAAAGATAATAAATCATAATCATATCAAAACAAACTAAAAAAATTTTTATTGTACAACTCCTTATCTGTAGGAACGAGCAGTCTAATTCGTCACAAATGCCCTCCAAAGCTCCGTCCAATATTGGATATGCTCCGAGAAGACACGACTCCATGGGCGATGACTGTCACTCCAATAGATGTTGCACAACAACCAGACATTTTGGAAAGAGCCATCAAGAGGCAAAGAAGAGATATGAAAATTGAGACACTCTTTCCTGCATCTCCTAGCCCAACAAATTGTATTCAGGTAAACATTTCATGTCTAGTCCGGTTTTGGTATTCTTAATTTCTATTGAGTTTCTTCTAGTAGAGGTTCATCGAGTCTTCAGTATGAAGAATTGCCGCTTCGTCGCGTAGCTATTAACGTCACATTAAAATAAATGGTGACAATGAGCTGTATGACAGAACTTCAGTGCGCATGTCAATACCTTTTTAGGGCAAGGGCGCTGCGACAATAATAATATCTCTGACGGTCATTATGGCATGCGCTAGCTTTTTACAGGGATTTGTTCGTCGCAGCTATCAGCGTCAGACATCTGCTAACGCTGTAATGTATGATAGAAATGAGGTATATTATGGAACTTCAGTGCAGCGTATCAATACCTTTTTAGGGCAAGGGCACTGCGACAACAATAATAGCTCTGGCTAATTAACCGTAAGCGATAGCTTTGCACATGTATTTGTTCGCCACATATATTAAAGTCGCATTAAAATACATGGTAAAAAGAAGGCGTGTGGCAGAACCGAAGTGCAGCATGTCAATACTTTTTTAGAGCATAGGTGCTGCGACAGTAATAATAGTTCTCACGATCATTAGGGCATGCGCCAGCTTTTTACAGGGATTTTTTCATCACAACATTTAACGTCAGACAGCTGTTAACGTTAAAATATAAGGAGGTATTTGACATAACTTAAGTGCAGCAAATCAATACTTTTTTAGGGCAAGGGCACTGCGACAATAATAATAGCCCTGGCTAATTAGGGTAAGCGCTAGCTTTGCACATGGATTTGGTTACTATAGCTGTTAAAGTCACATTGAAATACATGATAAAAAGAAGGCGTATGATAGAACTTCAGTACAGTATGTCAATACCTTTTTAGGGCAAAGGTGCTGCGACAATATGATGCTGATGGTCATTAGGCAATGCGTTAGCTTTTTACAAGATTTTTTTTTCTGAAATTTTTGGCAGAAAATTTGAAAAAAGGGCTAAAAAATATACATAAATTTCTTAATAAAAACACAACACGCAGTTTCATACTCATACTACACAAAATTTGACTGGATTGTTTATTTTCGTAGGGCCCCACAACATACCTGCACAAGGGGACGGAAGGCCTTGATGAGAATGAGAAACTAAGAAGAATTGGATCTTCGACAATTCAACATGGGAAGATAGGGATTAAAAACCACTAACGCCACTAATAGTGTGGTGACTTTATTAAAAACGTAAGAAATTTCAAAGAAAACTAATTGATATAACCAATTTGCAATTTTATAGGATTAAAGCCGAGATTTTTCTGTAAGTGATAATTACCCTGCATTTTTTCAAGTGTTATTTTAAGCAAAATCTCAATGAGTCTTACAATTAAATTTGTGAAGCCCAATAAGACTTCAGCCTTAATTCCCCCTCAATTTTCTCGAATTGTTGGGCATCTTTTATTCAGATCATATAAAAAAATAACTATTGCCTCTCCTCGAAATTTTTTCTGCGTATGTGCAAGGGTGGAGAATCTTTATCGTTAGTTTCCAGGTTCCTTTTCTATTACTATAGATCGTTCTATTACGTTTTTCAAAGATTATAGGAACTGATAGGAGAAGTAGCTTGTCTCTGAAAAAAAAAAAAAAAAAATAACGCCATCTAGAGCTACCCAGAAAATTCACAAAGTTCATTATAAAAATCTAAGAACATGTTATTTATATTATTTTGTGTCTCTTTTTCTCATATGTTTGCTTCATTAGGGCCAAAAAAGAACCACTTATGATAACTATATAAGTATATATATAGTATATATATATATGTATATATATATATATATGTATATATATATATATATATATATATATATATATATATATATATATATATATATATATATATATATATATATATATATATATATATATATATATATATATATATATATATACTAGTCTTTGTTGTGGATACTAACCAATCGTGACTATTTTATTAGTCAATGAAAAAATTGTTCCTATTTTTAAGCTTTTCTAAGCCAAATTCTGATTCGACTCTTCTAACTTGACTCTTTTTTAGGTAACTCCCAGTCGCCTTGATGGCCTTGGGGAGCATGAAGACTGCCGACTGCAAGCCTGTGATGAAGGAGAAGATTATGGGCTTTTAGCAGTGGAAAAAGCGAGACAATTTTTTCTCAAAGAGCTATGGCCTATGAACCTTCTTGAATCCTCAGCGTTCATTGAATTGACTCAATCTCTGATTGACCTTGGTGCAAGAGCGGGATCTGTTCATATTTCAAGTATTCTATCAAGGTAAAAAGGCATCTTTGTATAGTCCATATACAATTCGCCATAATAGCCATAAAAAATTCGCTACAATAGCCATAATATAATTCGTCAAAATAGCCATAATACAGTTCGCCAAAACAGCCATAAATACCTAGTCCGACTAAAATTCGACTAAATACATCAGAAGCGAAATTCACATTTGACTGTTCTTAAAAAAATATCGCATGCGAATATTCAGATTAAATTAGAACAAGCTTCTACTCGTCCAAATTGCCTCAATTTTCACTTCTGAATCACTCAAATGTTGTACTGCTACTGCCAGGACCGTATCCAGGAAAGGTTACCCGTTTTGAACCAATTTCTTGAATTTCTTGTAAACCCTTCTTTATGACCTACTTCGTTCGAGGACTATCTAGTTTTCATTTGGTCCCGGAGGGATGGTCAAAAAGCCTAATCTTTGGCAATCTTCACTTTTCAACTGTAAAACGAGGTCTATCAATCTTAACATTTCTTTCATTATAGCCTCTCCTCTCTACCCCAATCTCTTCAACGCTTCAATCTTTATCTTCTCCTATAAAGTTCCTTTCATTCCTTGCTTATCCTCTCCCCACCTCATCCGGGGACGGCCAGCTTTTTTGTTCGTTCCCAGATGGATGGCCAAAAAGCACAATCTTTGGCAATCTGTCATCCTTCATCAGAAACACGTCCTTGGCCTTTCTTCGTTGTGGCCCTAGAAAGTGGGATCGAACCACGTTTTTTTATACTGCTCATTGTCTGATATACAGTCAGTCTATGAGTATTGGAGACTATCCTTAGACAGTTCCACTTGAAAACATCAACAAATCTTCATCAGCCTTTCAAAGCTCCCACGGGACAATGCTTGAACCAAACGAGTAAACTCTTACTTAAGACTACCCTCAAACAATTCCTCAGGAAAACAACTAACATATCTTCTGCAACGTTTAGAAGCCTCTACGTTCAGAGCTTGACCATATTTGACCACTCTGACCACCGCGGCTTCCAATATTAGTTCGTGGACGAATCTTCCTATGCTTTCAAACTTTTTTTCAAATTTAAAAAACACCTTGGGGCTTTGGCTATTCTGGTTTTTACATTATCACTTGAGGGGAGGAGATGGCGTTGCAGTGCTGTTGAAGCTGCTGCGTGCCACTCCCAATTTTAGCTTTTTTGCATTCTTTCCGGTGATTTTCTTATGAAATAGCCTAATTAATCGAAGAATCAGTCCTCCTAGCTTCATTAAGTGCATTAATCATGACGATCCAATAAGGAAAAGCCTCATTACATAAGGCTAATTTGTTTTGCTCTGTTGTAACGTCATCTATTTTTTTTAAACTTAAAGCCCGCCTATTCAAAAACCTAGATGGTATTGCCTGCTTAAAGCCAAAGTCTAGACGTAAATCTTCAGCAGTTCTCTTCAGCAATCGCCGGAAAGCAGTTCTTTGATTCTGTTTTGTACAAGTGTCATTAATCATGCTTAGTGTTTTGTTTTTCCTGGTTGTTCAATCATGCTTTTTTTTTTTTTTCCTGTGTTGTAAAAGATAGCGTAATTTAATTGAAGCTTTTGCCAAAACTATGAAAGCTGTTTTAAATAAATGAATCTTTAATCTGCCATCTTCACTAACAATATTACCAGTTAAGTGAAGCTATCCACTTGATAGACTTTATCGTTAACTAAAATCCCCTCTCTGCCCTCATGTACAAATTCATTATAGTAAAATGTTAAAAACTTAAATTTCTTTAAAAAAGATGAAATACATCAAAATGCTTACATAAAAACTTAAATAATTTCTGATCCCGCTAAGGACTCCCGTCCATCAGCTTTCTATTTCCTTTGGTTCGGCACCCAATCTGGTCTACATCTGTTTACGGATACTGTTTTCATAGATCACTATAAACAAATGGAACTTCCCTAGAATAGCTTCTATCCTGAAAACGACTTGAATTCTGAACGAAAACCGAATTCTGAAAACAAAAATGGAAGGTGTTTTAAAAACGGTCACGCCTACGATGCTGCACTGTTGGCGGCGCTTTTATTTCTATTACGTCCAAGTTATACTGCTCAAAACTCACTTCTCCCTGTTTCCTCTTTTCTTTGGTCCTATGCCCGATCTAATGGGGGATTTGATACTGTTTTTATATAACAGTTAACAAACCAGCGAGTCAATTACATATTCCGAGAAAGAAGATCACGAAAACGCCCCGACTATGTAAATTCCCCGAAATTAATTCTAATTCTAAGAACAGCTTGAATTCTGAACCAAAACACAATTGCAAAAACAAAACGAACAAGAATTCTAAAAACGGCTAGGGTTTTGAGGCCCCCTTCAGTCACTTCCCCATTTTCTTTGATCTTATACCTTACATGGACAGTACACTGTTTTCATGAACATCAAAAATAATCATCTGATCACCAAAATAGAGGCCCGAATGCTGAACAAGAACCGAGTTCTGTAAATAAAAGAAAATTCTGTAAAAAAACCTGAATTCAGAGTTCTCTTTCTGCTACTTTCCTATTTTCTTTTTCTATTACACCTTATCTGCCTGGCGACTGTTTTCATGAAAAAATAACGTCAAATGATGACAATTTCTTACGAATTCTGAACAAAAAAAGTGATAATTCCGACAACGACAAAAAAACAATCCTTACAGAAAATATCTCGCTTTGGCAGCCGGATTTCCCGTCGCCCAGTGAAAACAAGAACGCTCCATTAGTTTTAAAATATCGCTTCTGCAATCAGATTTTACTTTGCCCCAAGATTGTAAAACAACTTTAAAGTCAAGTCTTATGCAAAACATATGAGAAATAATAAAAGAAGGAACTCAGTTGTCTCTCTCTCTCTCTAAAAAAAAAGAAAAAAAAGGTGGGTAAACATTAGATTCGCCTCTGTTTCTTATTTTAAGTTTTAAAAATCCCACTTCAGCGGTCGGATTTCACGTTGCCCAATTTAAAGAAAATTTTTCGTGCGGTCGAATACTCAGCTCGCCTCTGTTTCAGATTTTATGTTGAAAAACTCGTTTGGCCGGCAAAACTGTGTTTCAAATAGGTTTAGTTTTCCAGTTTATGATGTCACCTCGTGATTTCCGTTTTTAAAGTTTTTTCACTCTCTGTCAAAACCTAACTTTAGAGTTTTTTTTTTATTTTCGATGGTTACTGCCAGCTTCGTTTCTTCCTGCTGGTCAGTTCATCATGAAAACATCTCAGCCAAATTATCAGTACGTATCGTTTGTTTCGTTTTGTCGCTATCAATGAAGCCTGCAGAACATACGGCCTTAGGGGAGAACCGCGGCCGACTCAAATTTTCATCCACAAGGTCTTTTGTTAAGAGGCACAATATTGCGATAAATAATTAAGAAACACTGTTTTTTTAAAAAATAGTTCTTTTAGTTTTCGTTTTAACTACTTGATCTGTTCACATAAAAATCAAGCCACCAGAAAAAAACGGCCTTGGGGTGGCATGCGGCTGACTCAAATTTTGGCCAACAAAGTCTTTGTAAACAGGCACAATATCATAATAAATTTGAAATATACAAGAAATATTATATTCTCTCTTTCGGGAATTTAAATTTCATGAAACAATTTTCCCGATATCCAACTACAATAATTAGACCTTATTGTTAGAGTAAATACAAGGTCAAAATATGTGTTTTTCGGCTTTAAATCGGGGACCAAAAATTTAATATCAAACTTTCAAAAAGAATTTTGTTTACACATTTTTTCTGGGTATTTCATCCATTGTTGTCAGACGGGAATCATATGCAACATCTGGTCCTGCTTTAGGTACTTGCACGTTGAATTCTTCAAATCAGAACATTAAAATACATTTGTTTTGGAAAACTTCACCTTGAGAGTATTTTCAATAAAAAAATGGTTCCTTCAGCACGTTCTCACTCTTATATGAGAGGGGCAGTGCGATCTTGTTGCAGACATCTGGCAATGCCGTTCTTAACATATTAATTGCAGAAAACAAAACAAAACAAAAAAAAGAATCAAGTAAACTATATATAAAACCTTTTTTTACAGATCAGCCATTTTTGCCGACCTGCACAACGTTGATCTATGTCAAGTTATACGAGAGTCATCAGTGTTTTCAGTTGAATTCTGGGAGAATTATCGAAAGAAGAAATTTTTCACAGTTCGCTGCCATTATTTAGATGAGACATTTCACAGGATATCTAACGAAATAAAGACATCAGAATACAATTCAGACAATTTAAAAGAACCACTTCAAAGTTTCTTTGAATCGATTGGGAAAATAATTAAAATTCCAGATGATTTTACGCCAAAGGACTCATTCATCATCACAAGCAACGATATTTTTAAAACCGACGAAGGAATTATCATCCCGTCTTTCAGTGATTTTCTAAACGCAGCATTTAACGAATTGTGCAATGTGGAGGGAATCTCAGCACGCTGTCAAAAATGGACAGATCTCCGTAGTGCTTTACACGAGATACAAGATGTGGAGCTAATGTCACAAATTCATAGTACAATAGAATTAGCTTCACAAATGTTTGAAAACCTTTCAACTTCTAATGCCCAAATTGGGGCATGCTATTTATGGTGGCTAAAATTAGAAAGAAAAATTGATGCATGGGACAACCCTGTTTTTGAAAAACTAAAAAGTAAAAAATATCAGTTTCATGTTTTCTTTTATATAGCTCTTTGTCTGGATCCAAGTTTCAAATCATTAAAAATGGTAGATGATAAAACGAGAGAGAATACATACAAAGAGCTGCAGCACATACTACGAGGTGTACCAAAATTACCGAAACCGGAACCCGACGAAAAACCAGAAGCAGATGTGTCTAGTTCAAATTTCTTTGCCGAGTTCATGGAACCAAATCCAGAACAAATAGATGATTTAGAAAGATATCAGAGGCATATGTCAACTTGCCGGAGTGATGCTTATGAATTTTGGCAGAAAACGTCTGAGTTTCCTACTTTACGCAGTGTTGCCAAAATACTATTAGCTATACCTACCATATTTTCGCCAAAAGATCGTATTTTGGATGGAGATTCCATGAGACTCGTGCAGAAACGAATGCTCTTCGAGGCAGAAGATTTAGAGGTTTTACGTTTAAGAGATATTTATTGTCAGATGTGATCTTACTATTTTTGTCGTTTATTGTCGAATGTGATCTTTTCCTTTTTCGTTCAAGACTTTTTTTGTAATGAAAACGGATTAAAATAAGAATTTAACAAAAAATAGGAAGTAGCACAGTTATTTATTATTTGGATAACTACTGGTTGGGAATTCGAAATATGGACTTCAGAACTATTGTTATTTGCCAAAAATTTTACTTTTCGTTCAAAATAAGATAGAGAATAAAGACGTTTTTTCTAAATTTCTTTCCGCTGTCTGTGAAAAGATATTTTGCGATTTACCAGGAGATTTTTTCAAATATCTTTTTAATTCCAAGTCAATTAACATTAACGCTGCGATAAGTAATCTATTTATTATCAGAAGGAATCTTTTTCGTTTTGCGTTTCTGTCAAATAGGCCTACACATTTTTTAAATAAGATTTATGAATCCAAACACAAAAAAGATAAATAATTTAGAAATTTAGAGATAAAATATTTAGATAAATATTTTAGATATTTTTTTTTTATTTCGATATATAATTTTAATTATTGAAAAAGATTGAGTTTTTTGCTGATCCTGTCAAATTTTTAGCCCATACAGGCAAATCCTACCCAAAGCCGAGGACGTTTTAAATTCCTATATTTGGTAATTTTTTACCAAAAGGAATGGGAAAATAATCATATTGCCTAGGGGTGCATTCCTTCAATTCTGGGGAAGGGGGGAGGCCAAGTTTTTATTTCAGTTTTTATGAAAATAGAAAAAAGCTACTTTTTAATATTAAGGAGGTTTGTTCTGGCTTTTTTGATTTTTTAAATGAAAATACCAATTCAGGCATTTTTCAAAAACTCGGGGGCAATCATAGAGAGGTGGGTCCCCTGTTAGAGACGACCGATTCAAGTATACTTTTATAGACACCTAATGAAGCTTAAGTCAACTTGTTGAAGCGGTACATTCCAAAACAGCATTGGCTATGCCTTTTATACGAGTTTCACGAAAAGATCGAATAAATAAAGATACAATGAAACTTATATAGCAAAAATGCTCATTGAGGCAGAGGATCTAATATTTTTTAGCGTCAAATGGATATTTACTATCAAATAATATTTATTCTTACGCCTGTTCTTTTTCACCATAAAAATTGAAGAATTTGAAAAATTAAAAAAACAAGAACAAACAAACAAGGAAATACATTATTTAAAAACTAATAGTTAGAAATTCGTAATATTTATTACATATAACATTACATATAGTGGTGGATTTTGGAGCTGTTTATATATATATATATATATATATATATATATATATATATATATATATATATATATATATATATATATATATATATATATATATATATATAGTACCGGGCCCCGACACTCGGCAAGCGGCAGGTTTCTATATGTAGATTCTAATTGTCACTTATATTCTAAAAGCTGACCGTTTGAGCAATTTTTGGAGGTTATAACATCCTCATGGATCTTAGATCACAAGGACTTCCTTTGCGAAATTACATTTTTTTTTATTGGACCTCTAACTGTTACCTCGGCTTGTCTTTTGTCATTATGAAAGACATATCGCCGAACCTTTGTTTCTTTTAATTGTTCAGATAGTGGGACAAACAATTCTTTTTCTTACGACGATTTATCTAGTCCAGGTTTTTGATTTTACAAGGTATGGAAGGCATTGACGACCATCTTTTTTTTCTTTTAATTGTTCAGATGGCGGGACAAAAACTTCTTCTTTTGCCTTGGCTTAAGAACAGTGGCGTAAATTCAGAAAAATTCTGGGGGGGGGCAAGATTTTTTCCCCCTAACACACTAAAATTTTAAAATTTTAAATTTTAATTTTTGAGGAAATTAAAAAAATATTCTAATTATATTATTTTAAAAAAAAAAGAAAAAAAAGTTTGATTTGGTGAAATTTTCTAATTCAGAGCGAGTGGACGGCTTGGAAAGAGCATTTCCTGCCGCTAAATATCCTTCAAAAGGATATTTTTGACACATTATTAAAAACTGTATTATCCCTTAAATTGGACCTCTTAGACTCCTTTTTAGGGAAGCAAATTACTTAAAAACATATATTGTGCTGTGAAGGATCTCAGCCAAAAAAAGAAAATTTATAATTAGGAAATGCCATTTTGTTTTGTTAAGAATTGAATTAAGTGAAGGCCTAGAACAGGGTTTTTTGGCGCGAAGCGCACTGGCGGAAATGAAAAAAAAACCTGGGGAGGGGCAAATTCAATGTCTCAATAGGCAGCCTCAAGTGGGTTGAATTAGCAAAAATCCAAGGAAGGGGAAAATCGAGCCAAATTATGTGGTAGCCAAATTAAAATTCTTTGGATAACAAAGTTTAGAAAACAACTCGATATACAAAAATTCAAGGACGTAAACACAATTAAGCAAATAAATCATAAATTTGTCTGCATCACGACTGAAGTATCCAGAGAGAGCCACTATTCTAATGGGAAACGTCGTTGCTTCAGGGAAGCAAAATTGTCGACGGCAATGTTATAATCCATCTTTTTCGCTTTTTCCGGCTGGGTTGCTATAACTAACAAATCGCTAAGTCGCTCATCAGTCATGGTTGTTCTGAGATATGTCTTAAACCTCCTAAGCGTTGAAAAAAATCTCTCTTTAGAGGCAGTTGAAACGGGGAGCGTCAAAGAAATTTCGAAAGCTTCCGGGATGACAGCAAAGGCGTCTTTGTTCATGTAGAGGTAGGCAAGAGCTTTTGATGGGCATTCTGGTTTCATCCTTTGTAAATAAGATTTTGCCAAGGCTATCTCCGACTCAAACTTCAACTCACTTACTAATAATGTAGGAAAGTCACGTACAAAGTCTTGTACTAGACATTCATCCAGGAACTTCGGGGAACTTGGCTCAAACGCTTCTAAGCCTTGGATTACTGAGGAGTTTTCATCAAGCCTTTGTCTCAGCTCCGAAGTTACTCTGTCGACTATGAAGTATAAAATGTCCGACCTATAAGTTTGAAAAATGTCACGATCCTCTTCTGTTCGATTTCTTGCTCTGGCACCGACAGTGGTTTCGACGTAAAAATCGAGAAGGCGTCTGCTTATAGCAACCGAGCGTCTAGGCTTCCCTATTTGGATTGAGTGCTGCTCGCATAAGCTTTTCGTTGCTTCGACCATCTTAAAACAACGCTTTTCAGATCGGAGCTCTAGAAACTGTTGTTGAACTGCTTGAAGCCGAGAATTTACGCCTGAAAGAACGAGGCTCTTGGACTGGAGTTGTCTGGACGCAATATCTATCGGACCGAGGATACTGCTCATTATTTCAAGAATGAGCAAGAATTAGGCATCAATTGTTGCCAGCAACCCAGAAGCTTCAGAACGGTCCTCTGTTGAATTGGCTTCATCCGAAATAACCCTTAATGTTTCGAGAATAGCACCTAAACGTGTCCGGATCTTCTGAATTGAGGAAAACAGATAGCACCATCGAGTGTCAGCTAGCCACTCGAGCTCAATCTTCTTTTCTCCGCGTTCTTGTTGGGTTCGAAGGAAAAGTTCGTGACGTGGCGCACTTCGGCTGAGAAAGACATATAATGCCTGAATGCAAGAAAAGAAGTTTCTAACCTCGGGACAAGAAGCTATTGACTGCACAAGCACAAGATTTAGGCAATGGGCGTGATAATGAATATACCTAGCTTGTGGTGCAAATCCTTTAAGAATAGCCTGAACACCATTACATGCGCCGCTCATGACGCTCGCACCATCATAGCATTGAGCCACACAGGTGCTCCAATCCAGTCCGTGCTTTTCAACAAGATCCTTGATTGCATTAGCAAGGGATGCAGCATCTAATTGTTCAAGATGTGTACTTCCGAATGTCTCCTCGCGGATGATAGCATTACTATCAATAAACCGAATAATTAAACCAAGCTGCTCTTTTTTCGACAGATCTTTCGTTTCATCTGCGCAGATTGCCCAATATTTCTTAATCGAGCAACTTTATTGTTCTTGAAAGAGGTCAGCCAGTATGCGCTTATGAGAGTATTTCGGTAGTTGGGACTCAAATAGCTTCATACCAACGTTTTAATTTTTTCTGAAGATACGGGTTTCCCTCTGTCATTATTTTTAGTATTTCTATAAAATTACCTCGATTGTGTGAGTTGTCCTGTTCATCTTGACGTTGAAATCGGAGCACTTGGCATGCTCGGGCACATGCCACTTTCGCAAGTGTGACTATATGCAGGCGATTTTCCGCTATGGCTTCCTTCCGATTTGAATAGAGAGTTGTAGCTATTGACTCAGATGTGCCACACTCAATTGCTTTATATTTGGTCCAGCTGCGATTTGCTTCGTTATGAGCTTCTGAAGCCTCGTGTTTTTCAATCCTTTCGAATAGCTGTTTCCAGTTATTCATTCCTGTGTCGACAAACACTACATTATCAGAAGTATTTCCATGATTTCCTGTTAAGGTAAAGTGCCGACAGCAAAAGCAGTAAATGGCGTCTTCTTTAAGAGAGTATTCTACCCATGGTTTTTTCTCATAGGCTTTAGCAGAAAAACGGCGACCGTTTGTTTTGGGGTATTCGGCTAGCTTTGGCTGGTTGGGTGCCTCCCTTTTATGGTGGGAGATGTCAAGATTTCCCCTCAATATCGTATCTGATGCATCGGCTACACTTCCACCCTAGAAAAAAATCCAGTGCTTTCGCTATTAAACGTTTTAACTTTATTCAGAGGCCGATAGCTCTGAAAGAATTGATCCCTTAAATAGGTGTCTAGGAGACATAAGGAATAATAGACTTTCTTAGTAAATATTTCTAGAATTTCCAACGCTCCGCAGCAAAAAATACTGTTTTCAAGCCATTTGCTTCCATTTATACAGAAACTTTCGCCACTCTAAACCTTTTTTCCGTCGGTACAGTTTTGGTTTTGTTGGAAAACTTTCGTCGTGCTCGCCCCCCCCCTAAAAAAAGTGATAGTGACGCCCCTGCGCCTAGCTGCTAATTAGCTTTTCTGCTACCGTTTAGTGTTACGTATTGGAATTTTGCCCTTAATAGTTTTCGTTTTTGTTATTTCATGATTAATAACGGGGTGGTCTATTAAATAGGGTGCTTTTTTTCTCATTTATAATAATAGCTTTATTTCCGCCAAAATTGACGATAGCATACAAATATCTTTCGACTGATCATTTAATACGCTATAGCATCTTCTGCATGTTTAAGCGCCTCCAAATGCTCAAATTCTCAGATTTTAGAATTCGGTAAAATAGTATAAGCTAGTCAACTGAAATTTAAGAGGGTTAAAATATATATATCGTTTTTTGTCAGTTTAACTACGAGTAGAATTTCGTAAATTAAACGATAACATAATCCGAAAAAGAAACTTAGCAACTTAATACAACGAAACTGTCGTACTTACCTAGATTATCAGAAAAATCTTGGAGGGCAAGTCGTAAATTTTGTTTTAGATGAAGCACGCTGACGTGAAGTGAATGCCTCTCAATAACAGCCGATTTAAATTTAAAAAGTAGAATTTTGTCACGAATCTGCAATTTTTATTTATACTAAAACTATCAATTCAAATCTATTTTAGCTCTTTTTCATTCCCTTTTTGCGCCATACCCAGTTTCTAGGGTGAGAATATAACAAGAGGTATAAATAATGGTGATCGGCCGCCTAGCTAAAATGGCTGGGCCTTAGGAAAGCATATAATGCTCTGTCATTCTCTTAAGCTCTTCCAAAACTCTGCCATAAATTATGTCTTATAACTCAGGCTGTTGGCCCAGGAGTACTCTCTTAAGTCCTCGGCGGCCCCCCCCCTCCTTGACTGACACCTATATATATATAATTGTTTGGTTTTTGGTGGGTTATCTGATTCTCCCCACAAAATTTGAGATTTATACATTAATCCAAAGTTGTAGCGCGATATTAAGATCTTACTTCTGTAGGCTAAACTTTAGTTCGCATGGAATTTATTGCATGAAGCAAAGGCTATAAGTTTATATTAGTCAAACCATAAATGGCAAAATTACACACCTCACTTGGGCCAGCTTCTGTTGCTGATACACTATCCACCAACTTAGCTTTTTTAGCCGGTTGACTAGGTTTAAAAATATCGATTATTTTTCTCTGACTCATCGCACACTCTTATTCAACAAATGAATTCATTCAATACTATGTATCTTTACTTGACAATGCTAGAGAAAACACGAGGATCCGGGTTACTATCTACTTGACAATGCTAGAGAAAACACGAGGCTCCGGGTTACGCGTCATTTCGTATAAGATTTTGTATTCGATAAAATTTGTATTTTTTATTCGGATGAAGGATAAATAAGGGTATAATCTAAAAAAATATCGGGGGGGGGGGCAAAATCAGGTCCGGGGGGGCAAAACGAGGTATGGGGGGGCAGCTGCCCCCCCCCCCAGCCCCATAGCAATTTACGCCCCAGCTTAAGAATGTATTATATGTATTCTATGTATGTCTAACCACGTGTATCTGCCTTTTATTTTCATTTTTAACACCCTCTAATTGTCGTTTTCGCATATCTTCTATCCGCCCGTGTCTTTGCTCTTCATTTTCATTTTTGATACGTTTTTGGATTTTGATCACTTCAGACAATTTAGCAATGGCCTTTGCTTTAGCTATCCGTATTGGCGCTTTACCAATTGATTGTCCAGGTTATAAAATTTCACATATCATCACGTTTGATAGTTAATGTGTTGTTCCTAAAAAATCATCATTTATAGTAACCGCAACTACAAATTTTCGTTTTTTGGGACTGTCAACAGGCATCATATTATATAAATATCTATTGCCTTGGGAACTCAACAATCTTAATCATGCTATGCATGAAATCATATAAGAAAATACTTATATGATGCCGACTACTGCTTCAGTATGACTGAAGAAACAAGGGAGAAGTAATAGATATATTCATCAATTCTAATCAGGCAAAGAGAAGGAGTTTTCTCACATATTGTAATGCACTGTGCGCTTTACTGAAAACACAGTAAACTTAAATCAGCATTCGGACACTCAAGCCTGGATCTACAGTCTTAAGAATCACATTTATAAATTTATTTTCTGACTGGTTTTTAAAGAAATTTTTCAATACAGATTATTGTTATTATTATTATTTATATCTCGATATCTTCAGTAGTTTAGTACTTGGGTTATTTGTACCTACCTATATCTGAATAGCCTCTTGCACTATGAAGTCTAGCAACTAAATAGTTAGTCTGTATTTAAAAATTTTCCTGACATTTCCACCTCCATTCACATAGTTTTTGACACTAAGAGGTTTAACAACTAAGTCTTAATTTGCATTTTAGAACTTGCTGACGTTTCTACCTCCACTAGGATAGTTCTTGACACTATCTGAGTGGAGCTCTGAAATTTTTTCCAAATTTCTGGGTATTTCTTATTCAAATTGTCAACTAAAATTTGTTTCTTGCTATCACGGCCCCCCCCTCCCCGAAAAAAGTTCATGTCTTGCCTTCCTGTTTTTTTTCCTTCGACTGTCTTGAAAGGCCAGAGAAATCAAAATTCTAACCACAAAGCAATGATCTGTGTTTTCAGTGAAGCGCAAAATCTTTTACAACATGCCGAAAACTTTTAGAGGTTACATCCTACTCTTTGCCTTGGGCTATTTCTGTACGTTTGTGTTCAAGCTCCACAGATATTTACCCCAGAACACAAACTAGGACTGTTAATTATGGAAGTTGACAGTTTCCTAAAACTTGCTTTCCTTACAATTCCATCTGGAATTTCCCACGCAGTGGGATTGGGAACTTTCTGATAAGTAAGTATCGTGTCGGAAATTGTTTTTGGATTAAGTAGTTGTATATTGCGTAAAGGCGGTTTTGTTGTTTTCAGTTCTTAAAAATGTTACATTACATACCAATTGCATGAGAAAGACACGCCAATCCCAGCATAACATTAGGCAGACAATGGGTTTGAGCATCATCAGTCCCACTTTAAAAGTATACCGGCAGCAATTTTTCAGGGGGGGGGGTTAGCTTCATAAAAATTTTCCAGGCGAAGGGTTTAAAAAACTTCCTACAAAAAAAACGTATCATATTTTTAAAGCTTATTTTGTCGCATTTTGAACTTAAAGCTTAATTTGATTTCCAGGAAGGGGAGGTGCTGATAGTCCTCTTTATGTAATTACAGAAATAAACGAATCTAAGATTTCTCTATTTACTAAAAAAGAGGAAGTTTCTTGTGGTCAAGGACTCCCGGTCGATTTTAGACCGAATTGAAAATGGTATGTATTTTAAACACTATTTATGTTTGCCATGGACACAATTGAAAAACAAGGAAAAATTTGACAGACCATAAAGCTATAAAGCGATAATTGCAAGCTCTTATCTACAAAAATAATAAATTTGTACAATTTTCCATAAAAATGGACATGAATGCATTTTCCTGTTTTTTTTTTTTTTTTTTTTTTAGGTTATACTAACGGACAGCTTATTAGAGCAGAAATTTAAAGTTATAGTGTGCAGTTTAAGTAAAAGAATAGATCACAAAACAAAGTGCAGATTTTTGACATTTTGTCACAAGGAACAAACAAATTTGGTCCGAATAGACTCAATTGTTATCGAATCAAACTTATGAGATTTCGATTCGGCTTAGTATTATCAGAAGCCTGTTTGAAAAGTATTCTTCATTTATTAAAAGGGAACAACTTTTCATTTTGTGTTTATGGTCTCCAGATCAATTTTAGATCAACCTGAAAAAATATTTTTAATTTTTTTGTCATGACACACACGAACACACAAAATTAATTTAGTTTTGCTATTTCAAAAAGACACTTTTAAACCGAGAGGCATAACTGGCTTTACATTCCATGATTTACCAACTCTGGTTAACTGGATTTACCTGATTTACAAAATGGGAGAAAGACTTTGGTTAACAAAAGACCATTTGTTCTAATGGTGTTTTGAATAAATTCTACACCGACACATTTGAAACACCAAAGGACTATAACTTTAAGAAATCAAAAATTAATTAAGATTTTAAGGAATAAATATCAGCATATGTATATTAAACTGCCAATGCACATTTTTTTTTTAGTAAATTCATTTGAATTTTTTTCACTGAAGTACAAATTATATTCTGGCTTTTAGAAATCATACGTTTTAGAACCCTACTCAGATTAATTGCTGCTCGTTTTTAATTTTGACTTATTTTAATTTCTGTTTGTTTTGGGTTTCATTTATTTATTGATACTGATTTGTGGTAGTTGTATGCTTGGTAAATTATTGGATTCCATTTTTGTTCATTTTTGGTTTAATGGAGTTCTTTACTTTTTTTGAAAAACTTATTTTGTGCAAAAAGTTTTTTTAATTAATTATTTAAAAAAAGAAGTTTACCAAAAGCCGAAGAATTATTTGGTACAACCACTTTCCAGATTTACTTAAAAGCCTAACTTTATTTGACTGTTCCTCCTGGGGGTAGGAGAGTGTTACCCTCGTTCTATTCAGGAGACATTATTATTAGGTTTTAAAAAAATTACATACTCCCACTTCAAAAACTAAATATTGCTATATATTTGCCACAGAGCTTAAACAAGACTTTTAATCACCCTTCCCCTATATTGCCCAGTTTCAAGCCACCACTCTGGCCATCTCCAACAAAATACCCAACTGTTTTGGTATTTTCTTACTCTGTCTGATCGGGGTGTTCCTAGCTTGTTAGTGAAACTATTCGAGAGATTCAGTCTTTTTGCAATTTTCCATGAAGTCCCTCTTTCCTGGCACCCACAGGGTAAATAACCACTTTCGAATAATATTTTCTTTATTATTTTTTCAAAAAAAAACAAAATTCCACAGCGTTAAAAGAAGACTAACTGATTAGCATGCTTCCACTATCTTGACCTTTTTCAAGCCTTCACTCTGGCCACCTCCAGTGAAATACTCAGTCATGTCTAATCTGGGGTGTCCTCACCTTCTTAGTATAACTATTCTAGAGATTCAGTCTTTTTGTGGTTCCCCATATAAGCTCACCCTTTCCTGACAAGCATAGGGTAAATAGCCGTTTTTCAGACAATAAATTTCCTTTAATATTTTGTGTAACTCATATAATAAGCCAAAGGAAAAGAATAGAGAAAAGCTTCTCATTCATCTTCGTACTACAGCCTCTAATGTCAACTATAATGGCACAATTTTGCATAGAACACTTTAATAAGCTAAAAGGATTTTAAATTCTCCAATAACCTGACAATTAATTTAGCGACTACTCCGGATTAGGTGTAGAGTTGCCCGATACTCGATACAAAAGTATCCATACTCAGCGATATAGTACCTACTACTACGACTACTACAAACGATTCACAACAGCCCCAAGCCACCTGAGGTCAACGCAGCTCTGCACGCTTCTCTTACTCCCCAATTTATTCAAATCACCACTCTTTACCCTCTCCCATGAAGGTCCAATCTGATTTAAGTCCTTCCTCATGACCTCTTCTTACCCTATTCGGGGACCTGCTTTTCATTTGCGCCTAGATGGATCGCAAAAAGTCTTTGGAAATCTGTCATTCTTCATCCGTAAAATGTGGCCTAGCAATCTTTAAGTTGCTTTTATTATTGCAGTAGAAAGTGGGAATCATTGATTGATATTCTTGAGAATTTTCAATTAGCGTTGCCAATGGGGCACAACTGATCCGTTATGGGTACAATTTAGAAGTTCTGGTGCAATGCGGTACACTTGGACGCTTCATGGTACAATCCCTAACTTTTCGTACATTTCGGTACATCCTCAAGCCACCTCTTGGGGATTTTATTAAAGAAAAAGGTATTTTCATCGGGACTAACCATCAAACGAGAAACAGCACTCAAGATTGGTTTATGAGAGAGGATGAAAATACGATTGAAAAAAGAAACATTGTTTGCCTTTCAGTTTGTTCTATTATTTTGTCTGTGAAACGGAAACTGGCGAGACTGCTATAATTGTCCTATGAGGTATCTTTAGCTGTAATTTGGGTCAGAAAACTGGTACAATTTATCCCAAAAGGTTGGCAACGCTGGTTTCAATACTTCAATACACAGATATTACTCTTTGTCCTAAGTTTGTTTCTACTGCTGTCCGAAATTCGGTTGCATCATTTCCAACGCCTGTGCCAAAGCAATCTTAGCCGTAAAACAAAATGACCGTACTCTGTCTGGAATTTGGTTATGCCCAGGTTGCAAGGATTTACCCCATTGAGAGGCTCAGGCTACCTTGCACCTTCTAACTAAGAGTTGTTTCTAGAATTGTCCTCTATCACCTGACGATCCTAGTGTAGAATTGATGAAAAAATGAGCCGAGATTAAATAGAACGGCACAAGGCTTTGCTTTTATCTTCATTATATAGTTCTTTCGAATTTATACTCTTTGACCAACAGAGTAACAGGATTTCGTCTAAAACGGCAAATCATTTTTCCTTAGAACCCTTATTGAGCAACAGTACAAGATATACTTGAAATCGGCCAAATTTAAAACATAGTTAATGTACCAGGGATAGTGAAAATGAAGCACGATATTTTGAATGGGTCAATCCGAACCGTAACAGTCATGCAGTTTTTGGTATTAACAGGTGCAAAAAAAAAAAAAAAAAAATCAAAAATATATCGCATCAAATAAATTAAGAAAGCGTAATTTTCATTAGAGGTGCAGTTGTCTTTTGAAATCAACCGACTGTTAATGTTTGAATGTTTAGAGACGAATGATGTTGCCACATTTAAACTACCTCTTTTTTTATTTATCCAGGAAGTCACGGAAAATTTAGGTAGCTAGGAATGAATAGACCAAAAATGTGTCCAAGAAAAATATGGTTTTATTCTGACATACTTGATCCATTAAATAGAATAAAACCGAAACACAAATTTAGAAACATCTATATAAACATCTAAATGCATGAAAAAAATAGCCCTGGAAAACGCACCGCGGCCAAAGAACAATTTTGAACAATCAGCGGATTATCAGATATAGGCAAGGAATCCGAAACATTTGCACTATCTTTCGTCTGTAGGCACAAATCAGGATGGATAACAATAAAACACAAAGATAAGAACAAGGCAAACTTCTATTCTACAACCGACGGAGCAATAGAATTTCTTCCAAAAAGAGCAAATAATTTTCTCCTATAGCCCTTATTGAATAAAAGTACAAGAACACTTGTGCTCGGACCGATTAAAAACACAGTTAAAAACGAATAACACCAAAACGCAAATTTATAAACATTTATATCAAT
This sequence comes from Artemia sp. Qi Xiang Cuo, assembly GCF_049724085.1. Classification (NCBI taxonomy): domain Eukaryota; kingdom Metazoa; phylum Arthropoda; class Branchiopoda; order Anostraca; family Artemiidae; genus Artemia; species Artemia sp. Qi Xiang Cuo. The sequence continues at coordinate 48,289,296 of NC_142796.1, forward strand.
ATCTGAAGGCATGAAATAAATATAAATACCCCTGGAAAACGCTCCGATGGCAAAGAATGATATTTGAATTCCCAGTGGTTTATTGAATATAGGCAAGGAACCCGAAACTGTTTCGTCAATGCTATCTATTTTTCGGTCGTATGCACTAATCGCCATTACCATAAAACATAAATATGGAACAACCCTCCCCACCCATAACCAGTTGATCTCCTCCTGTGCTTGCTTTCTTCTCTCGAAAAAAGACTCAAGCTGCCCTGTACATACTGACCATAAGATCTGTCCCCTAACAGCAAAAATGACCCCAAATAGGGGAAGAGTTGTTAGAAGTCCAATGAATAAGGAAATTCTTTTCAATTTATACGCTTCCCACGAATTACTCATTTGAGGTAAGTATATTCTGAATAAAGTTGCCATTTCTAACCCAAAAAGATATATTTGAAGTAAAATAATTCCAATAATTTCTGATATCTTGTAGAATGCACAAAATAAATCGGACAGTTCGAAAAATGACATCAGTAGAAACATGGAGGACATATAAATGGCAAGACAATTTGAAATACATAAAAGTGGTGCGTAAATATTAAAAAGGTCCCAACAACTATTGCAAATATCTCTCAAAGCTATTAACTGAGTAATTAATAAAATCAGCGACAAAAGTATGATTACGCCAGCTACTGTACATAAAACAATTTCAAAAAGCATTATAATCGTCTTTATACTTTTCAAGCAAGGCTACTACTTGATAAACAGTTGTCAAACGACCTCTTAAGTTATATTTTTAAAAATAACTCTTGATAAATGCTTTCATAAACGATCTCTTTAAGCTACTTTTTGTTTTTTTCTAGGTTTACTTCTAAATCAATCGTACTGCACATGAAACTAATGCGGTGAAGATTTCTCCCACATACATCAGAGCAATTATTTGTAAAAAAAAAAAAAAAAAAAAAAATAACTGACCAAAAATTTTGCTTTCTTTTCATTGGTTATAAATTTCACACAGAAGAACCAACATGGTGGGATTAAACTTTCGATTCTTTTTACTTGCTAAAACATTTCACATACGATCAGAAGAAATCCTATCAGACTTGAAAAAAGGCAGGGTTTTTTAACTTCCCTTTCTGACACACACTTAAGGGATAATGTGAAAGGCAAACAAAAATACGTCAAAGACGAAAACGAATGAAACTATAGAACTCCTTTTACCTTAGAACTACTCTATTTCTCTTTGCCTATACAATTTTCCAACCAAGCCATTTCCTTCTTATTATTTTAAAATAGTTATTAAATCAAATAGGTTTAAAAGACTATAGGCTACTGCTTCCCTGTTAACCTCTAGCAAAACACCCGAACTATTTTTTCCCTAGCCCTTCCTGTTTCATAAAAGCAAACATTTAGGAAGAAAATATATTTTTCTTCTTGCCCACTGTCCCTGCAGATCTTTGAATACTAAGATACGATACAGTCACGAGCGAATATAGATTAGAGGACAACAGTTCTGTAGCCCTTCCTGTCTTATAACACCAAATAATTGGGGAAAAAATATATTTTTTGCTGCTTAAACAATATTCATACTGGTCTTTGATTGCCAAGTTAGGTTAGAGAAATAGAACAGGAGGCAATGAACCGGGGGTGACTTTTCCGTATCCTTCCTATTTTACAACAGCAAATATTTAGGAAGAAAAAAATTATTTCTTCTTTCGCCACTTCATAAAGATCTAAATTGTACGAAATAGCCACGAAAGGATATAGGTAAGAGGCAATAAATCAGGGGCAGCTTTTCCGTAGGCCTTGCTGTTTGATTACGCCAAATATTCGGGATGAGAATATATTTTTCTTCTTTCGACAGCATTCATAATTGAACTGGAACACTGAGTTATACGAAACAACCAAGAGAGAATATAGATTAGAGGTCAATTTTTGCATAGACCTTCATGTTTTATAGCACCACATACATGAGAATAAGACATATTTTCCTTCTTTCATCACTATTCATACTGGTCAGGGATTTCTAGATTTTATGATGCGACCGTAAGAGAATATAGTGCAGGGGAATAATGTTTTTACCTTGGGGTTGCCTAGAAACATGTACGGGTTATTTGAGACGCTAATTAAGATCATTATCAATAAGCAATAGAGATTAGAAAACTTATAAATCGTATTGTACCAATTACACAATTACCGAAAGAAATAATGACAAAAACCACATCACCTTTTCAAATAATAGAAAACATAAGCCCAGCCATTCCTTAAGCGAAAATAAGGTCCTCTTTAAACTGTCAAACTAATTAGATCCTCACCTGCCTTTTATATCAATTAAATAAAAAAACAAGTTTTTTAAACTGAAAGTAAGGAGCGACATTAAAACTTAAAACGAACAGAAATTATTCCGTATATGAAGGGGGCTGTCCCCTCCTCAACGCCTCGCTCTTTACGCTAAAGTTTTTTTATTGTTTAGAAAAATAGAGTTGTGAGAAAGTCAAACATTAGCGTAAAGAGCGAGGCGTTGAGGAGGGGACAGCCCCCTTCATATACGGAATAATTTCTGTTCGTTTTAAGTTTTAATGTCGCTCCTTACTTTCAGTTTAAAAAACTTGTTTTTTTTATTTAATTTTTGATCGTTTTTGAATTAATACAGGTTTTGATTTTGGCTCACCGTAAATGAATAATTAAAACAAATTTTGCATATTATATTTGGTTAAATGGCTTTCTCGAAACTTGTTTAATTTTATTTACGAACGTTTTTATTAGTAATAAATATACGTAACTTAGAATTAACTTACGTAACGAACTTCTATATTCATAAGATTTTAACACGTATATTAGGGGGTTCGCCCCCTAGTCAATACCCTGCTCTTTAAACAATAGTTCGAATTTTTTTCCAGTTCTTTAAAAATGACCTCTTAATCACAATCAGTTGATCAGTTGAAAAACTTGTTTTTTTTTATTTAATTCCTGATCTTTTTCTTTGATAATGCTGGGAAATCCGGCGCCCCCTTCATAGCAATGTCCCTTCCCCCATGAAAACTTCCTTCATGGAAAGATCCTTCCATATAGCCCCCGACCCTCTCCGTCCCCCACCGACCAGCAAAAATCTCCTCTGAAAAAGTCTGTATACTTCCCAATAACCAATACTATATGTTAACATTGAGTAAAGTTCATAACTTTCAGCCCTCCCCCTGGGGACTTTGGGGGATCAAGTCATTCTAAAAGACATTTTTATCATATTTTCGACCATGCTGAACAAAATGGCTCTCTCAAAATTTCGATCGGGTGACTTTTGGCAAAAAATTAGCGTCGGAGGGGGCCTAGTTGGTCTCAATTTTTTTGGTCACCTAAAAAGGGCGGTGGCGCTTTCGACTACAAATTGACTGGACTTTCCCGCAGTAATCTAGTACCTATCGGTCGTCACAATCATCACTGGCAAAAAACCCACATCAAACCCTCAAAAAAAAAAAAAAAAAAAATAAAAACGCACCCGTGTTCTTTATTCTCGTAAAAAATACAAAATTCCACATTTTTGCAGATAGGAGCTTAAAACCTCTACAGTAGGGTTCTATGATACGCTGAATAAGATGGTGTGATTTTCATTAAGGTTCTATAACTTTTAGAGGGTCTTTCCCCCTTTTTTCGAAAATCAGCCAAATTTTCTCAGGCACGTAACTTTTGATAGGTAAGCTTAAACTTAATGAAACTTATATATTTGAAATCAGAATTAAAATCTGATTCTTTTGATGTATCTATTGGTATCAAAATCCCGTTTTTTAGAGTTTCGGTTACCATTGAGCCGGGTCGCTCCTTACTTACAGTTCGTTACCACGAACTGTTTGATAAATTCTTTCACAGTGCTCTATTGCCTCCCTCAAACCACACCAACCACTTTACACAAAAATGCCTCATATTTCCTTCACTGAAAATTCACAGCTTACGCTGAAAGTTTTATTTTAGCCAATTGATTTTCCATACATCTAAGGGAAATGAATTTATAAATAAGAAACTATTATTGTATATTTGTTACACACTGGAGCAGGGGTTTGTCAAACCTTGGCCCATGTCTCAAACTTGGTGCACTGGATCAGTACAAGTGGTGCATGGCATCCTTGAATCTATATGTATCTTATTTTGGTGCTTGGTAAATAAAGTTCAACCATCGGCTGTACAAAATGATAAACAAATACTGCATATCAAGAAAATTGACAATTGACGGGTTATTAAACCGTTCGTAGTAATTAACTGTAATTAAGGACCGACTAAGCCCAATAGTAATTAAAACTCTAAAAATGGAATTTTCATAACAATACATACATGAAAAGAACCAACTTTTCATGATGATTCCAAATGTATAAAAATTCATTAAGTTTAATATTACCCGTCAAAAGCTAAATGGAAAAATGCCCTTGATTTTCAAAAAAGGGGGGAACACCCCCAAAAGTCAAGCAATCTTAATGAAAACCACACAAAATTCAGCATATCAGAGAACCATAACGTAGAGGTTTCAAGCTCCTATCTACCTAATGTAAAATTTGATATTCATTTTTTTCCAGAAGAAAGACCACGGGTGCATGTTTACTTTTTATTTTATCTTTTGAATTTTTCCTCATTGTGATCGTATCGAACAGCTGATCCTAGAACATCAAGAGAGGGCTCATTTGAACGGAAATCAAAACTTCTAGCCCCCTTTTTGTGTGACCAAAAAGATTGGTGGGCAACTATCCCCCCTTCCACGCGCCTCCCCCTCCCCCCAAGACATCCGATCAAAATTCAGAGACAGTCATTTGATTCAGAATAGTTGAAGGTCCAATAACTTTGCCTTTGGGGATTACACTCCCCCCTCCATAGTCCCTGAAGAAAGGGCTACAAGTTACGCCATTTGTCGATTGTTGACATGTATTTTTCTTATAGGGATATATCGAAAATTTTTTGGGTTGAATTTTTGGAGGGGGGGGGGGTGGATTTTGAACAGGAGAATTTTCCTTGGGGAGCAAAGTTTCCGAGGGAAAATTTTGCAACATAAATTCTACAAGTGATTATTAAAATGAGAATTTATTTATGTTCATAATTCATTAATTACTCATCCATAAATTTCGATTTGTTGGTGCTATGTTGACTTTTCAATAACGTTTCATGAACTTACGTAAAGTAAAATTCTGATCGGCATTGCCTACGTTACGGACAAATTTGCTCCGTAAAATTAAATAGCGTAGCATAAAGTCTTAAGCTATGCCAGTGTGAAAGGCTCTACGGCATAGTATGAAAGCAGCATTATCCATTGAGGTGTCGAGTTTTGAAGCAGAGAGATATTTATTATAACAGGGGTAGGAAGCCTGAAATTAGGTGATAGAGAATTTGTTTACTCAGGCAGGAGGGATGGGGTACATACACAGGGAGTAGGGCTCATGATGAATAAAAAAGCTGCTAAATCTTGTTTAGATTGGGACGGTATTGCAAATATAATTTTAACCTTTTATTTTATGACTAAACGGTTCAGGGTATCAAGTCTAATAGTGTATTCCCCTGTAGAACCAACTGACGGAGATACTAGTGACTCAGATGAATTTTACTTACAGTTACAAAAGCAAATAGACAGGTTTCCAGGTAGAAATAGGGATAGATGGTATCCTGGCCTAGGTAAATTTGGTGCAGGAAAAGAAAACAGTAATGGATACAGACTTTTGCAGTTTTGTAGGTATAACAATCTAGTTATAACCAATACGGTGTTTGGTCATAAAATGGGTCATAACTTAACATGGTATTCAGGTGATGGTAAGACAGCAAACCTTATTGATTATGTTATAGCAAACCGAAGATTGGCAGGATCAATACAGGATACTAGGGTATATAGGAGTGCTGTTATTGATGTTAAAAGTAAAGATCACCATCTTGTAGCGTCAAGGGTTAATTTAAAGCTCAAATTTCTGAAGGGTAACTACCTCCCGAGAAATTATGATGTTGGTAGACTCCAAGATGAGAATTTGAGAGAAAATTTCCAGGAACAATTGAATACTAAACTTGAGAGCTTAAAATTTGATAATGTGGAAGATGGTTGGAATAATTTTAGAAAAATAATTTGTAAAGTTGTTGAAGGTGTCTTAGGAAAGAAAGCTAGGACTGCAACTTAGAATAATTGTGAAAAAGCTTTATGTTTAATAGAAAGGATAAAGGACTTGCACGAGAACTATCTGAGCGATTAATCATATAAAAACAAAAGGAATGTAAATAAAGTGGAAAACGCATCAAAATATGAACTAAGGAGGTGTAAAGTGAGGCCATGGATAAAATTGCCGAGGATTGATTATGTTATAGCAAACCGAAGATTGGCAGGATCAATACAGGATACTAGGGTATATAAGAGTGCTTTTATTGATGTTAAAAGTAAAGATCACCATCAAATGGTCTTTAGGGTCAATCTAAAGCTGAAATTTAAGAAGGATAACTACCTCCCCAGAAATTATGATGTTGGTAGACTCCAGGGTGGGAATTTGAGAGAAAATTTCCAGTAACAATTGAATACTAAACTTGAGAGCTTAAAATTTGATAATGTGGAAGATGGTTGGAATAATTTTAAAAAATAATTTGTGAAGTTGCTGAAGGTGTCTTAGGGAAAAAAGGTAGGACCGCCGCTACGACTATTAGTGAAAAATCTCTATGTTTAATAGATAGGAGAAAGGACTTGTACAAGAATTGTCTGAGTGATAGATCATATGAAAACAAAAGGAATGTAAAGAAAGTCGATAAGTCATAAAGTGTGAACTAAGGAGGTGTGAAGTGAGGCCATGGATAAAATTGCCGAGGATCTGGAAGATGCAGCTAGATGGCATAATAGTAAAATATTGTACTGGCATGTTAATAAATTGAGAGGGCGTAGTCAATCCGGACTTGGCCCAGTTAAAGATAGGAATGGTGCCACAGTTACCGATAAGGAAAGAATTAAAGAGAGATGGACAGAACATTTTGAGAATTTGCTAAGCCGAGATAGAGTTGCAGGAAAAGATATAGAGGAAAATGAAACAAGTTTGTGACACATTGGATGTGAAGGAAGATTTGTTTTGTGAGGAAGAATTAGTGAGGAAGAATTAGTGACAGTACTAAAAGGATAAAATAAGTTACTGAAGATTATGAATATGATTTTTGAAAAAGGGGAAGTGCCTAACGATTTTAGGAAAACCTTAATTAAACCACTTTATAAGAAAGGTGACAAAAGTGAGTGGGGTAATTATCGAGGCATTATTCTGGTCTCTGTAGGTAGCAAATTACTTAGTAATATGATACTTTTAAGACTGAGAAATGCTGTAGACAAGGTTTTAAGAGAAGAACAGAGGGATTTTAGAAAAGGTAGAGAATGCGTTGACCAAATTTTAACTCTTATTGAGAAGTGCCTGAGATGTCAAACTCCTTCCGTCCTCAGTTTTATATATTATGAGCAAGCGTTCAATTCTGTTGATAGAAGAGCTTTAGAAAAAGCTTTATCCTTGCATAGTATACCAGACAAATACATTAAAGTGATTAGTGCTATGCACAAGAATAACACTGCTGCGGTAAGGTAGGAAATGAGGTTAGCAGGTGGTTTTGTTAAATCAGGAATTCAACAGGGTTGTGTTCTATCCCCCTTTATATGGATTATTTTGATGGACTTTGTCTTAAGAAGCACAGGAAAGGCAATGGGAGACCACGGAATCAAATGGGGAAGAAAAAGTCTCCTGGACTTAGATTACACTGATGATTTAAGCATCTTAGAGGAAAGTGTGAGCAAAATGAATGAACTTTTAGAGGTTCTGCGACTTCAGGCTGCTAGAATAGGTTTAAAAATTAATGTTAAGAAGACTAAGTCACTAAGGCTAGGAATAAGTGAAGATGAAAAGGTGACGTTGGGTGATGAAAAGATTTATCAGGTGGGCAGCTTCACTTACCTTGGTAGTATTATTAGTAAAGATGGTGGGAGCAGTGAAGATGTTAAAAGTAGAATAGCCAAGGCTCAGTGTGTTTTCCCTGAGTTAAAAAAAAGTTTGGAAGAATAGGAAGATAAGTCTAAAAACCAAGATTAGAATATTAGAAGCTACAGTGATGACAGTGGTCAAATATGGTTCTGAAGCATGGGTGCTTCGAAAAGCAGATGAAGATTTGCTTGATGTTTTCCAGAGAAATTGCTTACGGATTGTTCTGGGTAACCGGCTCACTGACCGTATTTCAAACAATAGGCTCTATAAAAAATGTGGTTCAATACAGCTCTCTAGGGCTATTAGGAAAGAAGGTTGAAATGGCTAGGGCACGTCGTGCGGATGAAGGACGACAGATTGCCGAAGATTGTTCTTTTCGGCCAACCGTCTAGGGCTAAACGGAAAGCAGGTCATCCTCGTCTGGAGTGGGAGGACGTCATAAAGAAACATTTAAAGGAAATGGGAAATTCGTGGGAGGGTGTAAGAAGGGAGGCTTTGAATTGATTGGGATGGAGGAGAAGCGTGCGTAGCTATGCTGGGCTCAGGCGGCTTGGTGCTGCGGTGAGTTGTTAGTAGTAGTAGTAAACAAACAACGACTAAAGTTTAACGGCCACCCCGAGAATAAAAAACTTGTCCGAGTGGGGTAGCAAAAATACACTAAAACAATAAAAAAAAAAACCTCTTCATAATACACTTCGGCACCATAAACCTTATAAAAAAACAATTTCAACAAATATACTGTTCTATTCATACCCTGATAGTCCATAATTATTTATTTGTTCATTTGCACTCCCTTAGTGTTTGAATCCCTTTATCATTGGAAACAAGAGAAGACACAAGAAAGCGACATTTCCAGATGGCCCCTCTTGATAGTCATTTATTTTCGGTGAATAGTGTTGAAACTCTCAAGTAGCTTTTGATTAATATTTGTAGATCATTTATTTCTTTTCGATTACGACTGTTGTGGGATATTAAGGATAAGCTGAAACTAAGGTATGCTTAAGTCAGGTCTAGGTGTTTACCTAACCCCCACCCCCACCCTCCACAGAAAATACCCCCCCCCCCAGTGGAAATTTTACTGCACGTCCTGTGGATGGAGGGGGGATTTTCCGGAGGGGTATTTTACGGGAAGGGATTTTCTAGGGGGGGGGGAACGCCAGTCCCGCTAAAACCGTCCCAAAACGTGATAGATACGATAGAAAAAACTTTGGTTAAATTAACTCCAGTTTCTTTGGTGATCATGCAGTTCTGTTTTGGCTGGCGTGTCTATTTGGTTTAGTCCTAGCGATATCAGTAGTATTAAGGGGGATTCGATACCTCAAAGAATCACCCAATCTCGTCCAATACAAACTTTTAAAGCTTGTGTGGTCGAACTATTTAGAATTGTTTCCGCGGTCTTGCCATAACTTGTACTGCTTGGACAAGAGATCCGAATAAATGACAGAAGACTGAAAGCCAATATCTACTTTCCCGGAATCTTAAAAAAAAACTATTTAACTTCTCAAAGTTTCGTACCGAGATCTCTATCTCGGCACGAAACTTTGAGAATGTTTGTTTTTCTGTGAATTTGTTTTTTCCATTGAACTGAGCAGAGTTATATTTAAAGTTCAGGAAAGGGCAGTGTCTAAAAATAGTTGAGCATACCTGCTGCGAAAACATTAAAAATCAGGAAGTATCATTTGAGTAATTCGATAGCTTTGGGAGCTCCCTGCTGTTCTACCTGCCTTGATTGAAAACTCTGCCAAAGAAGGATGCATATTATTTATGCTGTATTTACGTTGAATTCTCCTTGCCGAGTGATTGGCATTCTAGAGTTGAAATCCTTTGTCCTCGAGGACAGGGGTTGGAGTCCTGGTGTCGGTGGTTATTCGGCTGTGAACCGGGGTCAGTGGCATGACTCTGTAAGCTCAGCCAGAGTCACCCCTGCTCAAGATAGCTACCCGAAGAAATCTGGAGAAGGTAAACAGGAAGGGTATGCAAAAGCACAGAGTGGCTGACTCCTAGCCCCCCACTACCCTTTCTGGCTGAACGGCCACGAAACAGAGATCAGTACCGCCGATAGACCCTGTGAAGTCCAGTGCCGTATTCTTCTTTTCTTTTTATATACATTTAATAGACAGCACTTTGCTTAAAAATTATTAAGAGAGTATACGTTTTCTATAATTTAAATTAGCCTTTTGTTAGCTCTTCAAACTGTTGATACACTTAAGATCCACTATCAGTTTCTACCAAAATTGCCTTGGAAGTTCCAAGTGGTACCGGGGAAAATGGCTAATAAGCCCTTTGTCTTTGAGACGGTCAGCCGACGCTGAGACTCACAAAATGATTTTTAAGGTATTGAATCCCTAAAGACTACGCATTTCAGGTACTGCAAGTATTTGTTGTGCCTGCCTAGAAAATAGAGCAATAGAAAAATCTGGCGTTTTTGGGCTCCTGATATATTAAGTTATCTTACGAGATAAAGTCTTAGGCTTAATGAGAATGTTTATACAGCACTGGGCGTTAATGAGCCACACACCTGGACAGGTACAATGGGAAATTAGGTTTTGTACAGTGTAAAGCATTGCATTGTGAGTTTACTGTTTAATCTTTAACGAATTTTCCTCGTTTATTACATTATTTCTTGTATCTTGTTTTTCCTATATGTTTGTTATACATTTTTACTTCTTATATCTGTACTTCTTATATTATATGTTGTTGAACAGTATATAAAAGGCATTAGGTTATACAACTATGCTGTTTATTTATAATTATATTATATTCATTATATTATTTGTGTTATTGTTTATTCTTTCTTGTTTATGTTTATTGTGTAAGACTGAACTGACTGTTTAGTTATAAACTGATAGGAAAAAAAAACATGGAAGACTGAGCAGTATTCAAAAGCAACGTAGTACAAAACTATGTTTTGTCATTAAAGTTTATTTTAATGACGCTTTGACCTATTAGGGTTTAAGGGATGGACATCTTCCGTATGTATGGCTTCACTGTTCCTAATACTTTATGTTCATTTCTTCATGTTGCTAAATTCTAATTCTGATCCTTCTTCTGTTTGAATTAAATAAAAAAACAAGCTTTTTCAACAGCAAGTGAGGAGCAACATTAAAGCTCAAAACGAACAGAAATCATTCTGTATATGAAGGGGTTGCCCCCCTCTTCGATACCTTCACGCTAATTACCTACCTCAATATCTTCACGCTAAATTTTTTAGCTTCCTATTCTAATTAAATGGCCCTTTTGTTTCAGGAGTCGTTCGTTCTTAAAAACAGGTCAAACTTTAGAGTAAAGAGCAAGGTATTGAGGAGGGGGCGACCCCTTTATATACGGCATAATTTCTGTTCTTTTTAATTTTGAGTTTTAACCTTGCTGTTTCTCACCCTTCATGAAAAAATCCCTCCCCTCACGGCAAAATCCTTCATGAAAAGTTCCACCCAAGTAAAATACACCCCCTCCGTAAAATTACTTCCAGACAAGTCTATTTACGCTGAAATCCCCCCCCCCTCCGTAATTTTTATTGCAGAAGATTCAGCCTGAAAAATTCATTTGAAAAAGACTTTAAGTTCCAATCCTTTTTTTCCGATCACTCCGGGAATCCCCCCTTCCTTGGAAAATTTTCCCGGAAACCCAAATACACTGAACATTTCCCTCGGACAGTTGCCCCGGAACATCTCCACATGTAAAATTGAGTAGGCAAAGAGAAAGTCAGACAAATAAAAATAAATTCGTATAGGAATTCTGTCAAATCGTAAAATTTTGACATTTTTGACCGCCAACGTAAAATTTTGACTGGAAGTTCATCCCCAGAAATTTCCCTCCACATGGAAAATTATCCTCATGGAAACCCACCCAAAGCACAAAATCCCCCCCCCCCCCCTCCACCGAAAGATGTCTGTATACTTCCCAATAACGAATAGTATACGTAAACAATGGACAAATTTTTATAACTTAACGACCTATTCCCAGGATTGGGGGGGGGGGTGCTATCTCCAAAGGCATGCTTTAGGACTTTTCAACTATGCTAAACAAAATAGCTATCTCAAAATTTTGACAAGACGATTTTGGGGAAAAAGGGGGTGGGAGGGAGGCTAGTTGCTTCCTATCTTTTTGGTCACTTAAAAGGGGCACTAGAACTTATAATTTCCGTTCAAATGAACCCTCTCCCGATGTTCTAGAACCATTGGTTCGATACAATCACTCCTGAAAAAAAACACATCCGTGATCTTTCTTCTGACAAAAACTACAAAATTACAGATATTTGTAGATAGGAGCTCGAAACATCTTAAGCAGGGTTCTCTGATACGCTGAATCTGATGGTGTGATCTTCATTAAGATTATTTGATTTTTAGGCGGTGTCCCCCCCTCCAAAAATCAGGCAAATTTCCTCAGGGATTAGCCTTTTATGGGTAACACTAAGCTTAATGAATCTTATATTTTTCGAACCGGCATAATAAGCCAATGCTTTTGATACAATCATTGATATCAAAATTCCATTTTTTTAGAGTTTTGGTTACTATTGAGCCGTGTCACTCCTTAGTTACATTTCGCTACCATGAACTGTTTGATTACATTTTCCTCATTCTGTGTATGACATTTCATGAAGTGATATGAAGTGACAGTTTATGATGATATTACAGAAATGTCTGGGAAATTTTATTTAGTTCCTAGCGAAATTGACATCTCGGCTGTCATAATACAAAAGACGATATGTTACGTTACATAGTATTTACAATGTAATTCACACAATACATTCTCATTAACCTTTTTACTCCTCCGACAGAAAGAGTAAAAAATTCGATGATGTCAAAGACACCCGAGATCAACTTTTTTAGGCTTCCGGAGAGCGTAAACATACCGACTGTTTTAATAAAAAAGGGGATGTGTTAAGTTATATAAGCTCTACCGGAAAGCAGAAAAGCATATTCTCATTAAAGTACTTTTCACTTCTATCAAAGGAGAAAAATTCTAATTACAGAACAAAGCATCTAAGAATTTGTTTTATTAAATTAATTAATTAAAAGGCATTTAAGTTAATTTATAGACATATTCTCATTAAAAGGTTATATCTTATGAGTAAATGGTTATAAATTAATCTACATAAACTTTGCCAGAGAGTGAAAATACATATTCTCATTAAACTTCTGACTTGTTTTATAAAATGAAAAAGATTTCTGATAATACCTGAGAACATATTTTTAGTTCCCTGACAAGCTCAAACACCACAAATAGCGCAATATGCCTCAGAGCAATTTTTTTAGTTCCCTGATGAGCTTAAACATCTTAGCTGCGATAACACAAAAGGCGACATGTTAAAGCACATATACTCCATTAGAGAGCGGAAAAACATACTCTCACTTCTCTGATCATGATCAAACTTCTTACTTCTCTAATTAAAACAGAGAGAAGTCTGACGACAGGGCAAAACACCGCAGAAATTTTTTTTTAGTGTTCTGGCGAGCTTAAACATCGTGGCTGTGGTAATAAAAAAGCCAAAATGCAAAGCTATATAGACTTTACTGGTGAACAGAAAAGCACACACTCTAATTAAACTTCTTACTCGTAAACAACCCGTTTCTTCTTAGAAATAAAATGTTGGAGAAAGAAAATTTCAAACACAATGGGAGAGGTTATATGCAATATTTTTTTTAGCAAACCTGTTCCTTGATTTGTACTTAACAAATCATATGACAAATTTGTTGTACAATACAAAAAAGACAATAGTTAAAATAAGCAATTTTAATCGTTTCTAGTTTTACAGCTTTTCGGCTTTTAATGTCGTTCCAAAAACACCTATTATGAGGTTTGAGCATCTTTTTCAATCTTTTAGATTTTGCGACACTCCTTCCCTCCCCCACAAAGAATTCTGAAAGATGTCAGCTACGACACGACCCCAGCATGTTAAATATTAACTTAAGCCAATTATTCGTTTTATCAGAAGGACCTAATCTTCTCAATAATTGTTGATTGTTAGTCCCTTTTTGGTCCTTTTTTGCATTTGTATGTATACTTAATTATAAGGTATGAATTAATAAATAACCTTGCCATTTTAATCACGATATTCCAATTTGAAAAACGATGCGTTAGAGTCTTAGACTCTAACTTTAGCTGTGGAATGCTTCGAAACCTAAATCAACAATTATGGTAAACTGATAAAAGAGGCAATAATAACATAGGTTTAAAAATAATTTAAGCTACTGGCACTAATGTCAGCGAAGCACTAACCAGCAGAACTAAAAACATTCAAGGAAAGCATAATTTGATTTATTAAATTATAAAGGAGAGCGAAAATGAATCTGATTTTTTTTAATTGGTTAAGAGAAAAAATTACACAGCGATATGTATCTTAAGAAATTGGGAAAATTCGGGAATGCCGTTGTAAAATCAGCAAGAAAAATCAGCAAAAAATAAGCTAAAACGAACCAAATGCCTTAAGAAGTTGCAGCTTTCCTTTGAAGGTGTAGCTATCTTTGGGAGTCAACCTTTTGTTAATGTTTGTATTTTTGCAGACGACCAGCGTTGTCCAATTTAAGAAATTTTCTTATTATTTTTACGGTTCAATCTGGCAACACTTATGTGAATGTGTTACTGCCCTAAAAAATTCTTAGATTGGATAAACTGATCTTGGAAATTGGTTGGATCTTGGAAAGTCGAGGTTTTCAGCAGTGAACAGGCCTAAACTGGAAGCAGGGGAAAAGTGTTTTCATAATGATGCTCTTGATATTTTACTACTTAAATTTCGTATCAAGGTCTAAGTTTCTTTGATTCAACTTGAAATTTTCCAAAATTAATAATTTTCAGAAATTCCGAAATTTTGTCATAATAGCTTTATCGATTATAAAATAGCTAGGACTAGGATAGTTTACGGAATACAGGGCATTACATACAGAGCAACCCAAATGTAGCTGAAGCGCCCTTTAAAAAAATATTAATTAAAAAAAACTGTTTCCACAAAATAAGTTTTCCAAAGAAAAGTAAAGAACTCCATTAAACAAAAAATGAGACAAAAATAAAATCAAATAGTCTACCAAGCGTGAAGCTACCACACATCAGCATCGATAAATAAATGAAACCCAAAACGAACAGAAATTACAATAAATAACCGAATCAAACTCAAAACGAACAGAAATTAACATAGGATGGGCTCAAAACCCCTATATCTTCCCAAGGCCAGAACATAATTTGCACTTTACTGAAAAAATATAAATATTTTTACTTTTATAACCTTAATAAATCGAATAATATTAACATTTTGATTACTAAATATCAGTATATGTATATTAAACTGACAATGCACATTCATTTGTATTTTTTCAGTAAAGTGCAAAATTTGTCCTCGCCTTGAGAAGGCATAGGAGTTTCGAGCCCAACTTATGTTAATTTCTGCTCGTTTTGAGTTTGATTCGGTTATTTATTGTAATTTCTGTTCGTTTTGGGTTTCATTTATTTATCGATGCTGATTTGTGGTAGCTTCATGCTTGGTAGACTAATTGATTTTGTTTTTGCTTATTTTTGATTTTATAGAGCTCTTTACTTTTCTTTGAAAAACTTTTTTTGAGGAACAAGTTTTGTTTAATTAATTTCTGTTCGTTTTATATTGACATAGTTTTTTTGTCAGGGAAAAAGAAAATAATAGTTTCAATTTTTTCGTTTTTTTTAAGAATTTGTAATTTGGCCTGCTATTTGTATGCTGGAGAAAAATTTTCAGCAATTTTTAACAAAATACACCCTTTTAAAAATCTGGACACAAATAGTAGTGTTTAATTTAGTTTCATACCTCCTCTAGTTGACCTGAAATGGAAAACATGATACCATTCGCAAAAAAATCTGTTTACTTTCTTTGATAGCTAGGATACACTTACGCTATTTTGATTTGGCTAAATTTTAAGAGCAGAAGTAGCCTCGAAAGTTAGAACATAATACCCCCAGTCGTTCTTGGGATACTGCAGAGATGCTTTATTGGGAATTAGCATTAACACAGTGCATTTTGATTTAATCTTAAGGCAGCATTTAGTTTTAAACAAAATGGGCAAATGGGGTGGGGGGGCGTGGGTGGGGGAATAGTTGCCCTCCAATCACTTTCGACTAATATAAAGGGCATCAGCCTTTTCTATTTTCAATCGAAAGAGCCCTTTTCGAAGTTCATACGACAGCTACTTCGATGTAAAGTGCCCTGGTCTAAACAGCTGAAACAATAACAACAAATCATACATTATACCTATATTGATCTTTACTATAAAAATTTCCAGCCTTCGAATCACTTTCAACTATTGAAAAATAGAATAACCCTGTTAATGCCCAACCGAATAAGCATTTTTGAAGTTTCTACGACAACGCTTTCTGTAAAACCTTTATATGCCTCCACGGCATAACTTACAACCCTTGCCCTGAGGGCTGGGGGGGGGGTCATCCTCAAATATCTAATTTCCAGAACTTTCAACTACGTTGAACAAAATGGCTATCTGAAACCCGAGCAGCGCGATTGCGCTGCCTATGATTTCCTAACGTGATGTAGAGTAAAAAGTATTCAGGGACTCTCTCCTCATTTAAATACAACTTCAATAATTACTTTTTGGCAATGACGCCAGATAAGACCAAATGGCTGACGAGTAATATGGTTTACTTATGGTTATTATTTTTTTATTCTTCTTGTTCTTCTGGGCTTCTCTATTATTTGTTTCTATTTCTTATGTACTGGGCTTTTGGACATGATTTTTTTCACTGGACATGGACTTTTGGCTAGTACTGTATATAATCTTTACTTGGATATAGAAAACTTACTTGAGTAATTCCTGCTTACTAAGCATACCATTATGATCCTTATCCAAGTTCAAATATTGACCATAAACCTTCAAAGCAGAAGAAGCAGAAAACCAATTCTGAATTTGATTATCTTTTGGCAAATCTTCATCTCTTAGCTGAAGCAAATAAAATTGCATAAGTCCGCTTAAATTAGTCATTAAAACGAATACGGCTAATACTATTTATTGTTATTGATTGCTAGATCTCATTGCAGTACCAAAGTGTCTGAACCCAACACAGCTAAGGACACTCCTTCTCCACACCAATCCATTCGAAGCTTCACTTTTCCGCTTTCTCGCCTAAAGTGGAAAATCACTTAAATCTTTCCTCATAAGGTTTTTCTACAGCATTCGGGGACAAACTACTTTTCGTTTTGCCTCAGATGGACAGCAGATTCTAATTCAAATTCTGATTCAAAAATTTTTCAAATAAAATATATTCATTGTTCTTTTGGGGGACAGCCCACTTTAGGAAAGACTGAAGACTACTCACTGGCGCCCTGTGTGCCTCTGAAGGTACTGGAGGAACTAAGACTTAATGTAAGGTTCTCTTCCTTGTCAAAAGCAAACACCAAAAATAATAAACTCCAATTGAAAATAATAAGCTTTATGGAATTTTAGTTCATCTTGTTATGGCTCACATAGTCGGTACTGCTTTACTACGGGAACTCTAGTTAAGCTCAGTTCATTCAAAAATACATTAAAAAGAAATCATTTTTATATATAAATTATTTAAGATAAATAACGAGATGATAACATTTTAGTTCCAATAGGTTTTGGAGATCGATATTACACCACCCTGGTATTACTACATTTGAATTGATACCAACCAATACTAAATTTGTGTCGATACTGTTTTAGACTTGACGATTGGCGTTCATTGGCTTATATTGTGGCATTTCCCGTCTCTGCTGCTCCCTAAACGAAGGAAGCAGAGTTTCCACTTGGACTTATCAGAAAAATACGCTAACTACCCTCGTTGATGCTAAATTTGTATTGATGCTGATTGATATGGTATTTGTACTGATACCATTTTAGGCTAGGCTTTGTTCAGTTGTTTATGTAATAGTGTTTTCCATCTCCGCCGTTTCCCTCACGGGCGAAGCATTTTTTGCAAGTTGACTCCTCAGAAAACTATAAAACAGTTGATACTACATTTGTATTGATACCGCACTAGTATCGATACTATTTTAGACTTACTATAGTGAGAATACTGGTTAATGCTACATTTGTATAGACGATGCTTAATATTGCATTTGTCTCGATAATATTTTAAACTTCATAAAAAATATTCTATTCTTTACGTAGAGGCGTTTCCCATCTCTGCAGTCACCCTCAAGAGTGAAGCAATGTTTCCAATTTGATTTCTTATTAACTATAGCAACCGTACCAGTTATTACTACCTTAGTATTGATATTGATCCTGCGTTTGTATCGACAACATTTTAGACTCCATGATGGATACCTTTTCGTTTCTCTAGTGGCACTTTCCCTCTCTGATGCCTCCCTCACAAGTGAAGCCGTGTTTCAACTATAAGTTCTCAGAAAATGACTTGTAGCAACTATGCCGGTTGATACTACATTTGTCTTGATGCTACATTCACATCAAGACTATTTCAGGCTTCATGATAGATGTTCTTTTGTTTACGTGATGGCGTTTCTCTTCTCTGTTGTCCCCTTACGAGTGACGTAGTGTTTCCAGTTGGACTTCTCAGAAAATAAGGCGACCCCCCAGGTTTTATACGAATTTTGTATCGAACCGTTGTTACTCTATTGGTATCGACGTTATTTAAGATTTCATAACGGACGTCCTACTACAAAATATCGACAGAACCCGCTGTCGAGAAAACCAGGTAGATAGAACTCTAGGACTGTGTTAAATCAAAGAAATGTGACAGAACTGTGTTAAATTAAACAACACTTTAGCCAAACAGGAAACAACAATATCCAAGGTTCTTGAATTATTCCGAAATTTTGCCGTTTTTTATCTGAATTTCGTCCAGAATTTTATCCTCTTGAGAAAAGATACAAGCTCAATGGCGGAGATTCTCCTATAAATGTTGGCTAGGATTCCACAAATTTGTAATCTGACTTATTCTTAAACGTGGTGTTGGATATACTTGTTACTATACTCATGCTAGTTCACTCACAAGCCCCAAAATATTACACCTGTGATTTCCCTCATTATTTTCAACAGTATTTTGTATAGAATTTATACAATATAATTTATATAATTAATTTGCCCGTATTTTTTATACTTTTCAAGTTGAACCCTCGTCTAAAAGTGAATTATTGCGTATGTGCCTGTATCAAATATTAATGAGACCAATTACTTTAAAGGAATTGTAGTCAACTGTAAATTGATTGTACAAGTTTTTTGGTTTTGGGAGGAACCAAATAGAAATCTTGGTTAAAAAAAATAATTATCGACAATACTACTACTACCAGTAGTACTAAAACCCAATGTAGCATCAAGCCGCTTGAGGTCAGAAAAGCTGCGTACACTCCTCCGCCAACCCAATATAAATTCTTGATATTTTGGGTAAAATTGTAATTGACGAGTAGATAAAGCTTTAATTCACTTTCAACAGTGAAATAAGCATAAATCATGGTTAAACTAATTTGAATAAAAGCTGAAAAAGAGTAATAGACAAACAAGTTTTTATTTTCGATATTAAGCCATTCATATTTTTTAAAATCAACTACACTGACCAAAATGTTCAAACAGTTACTTCCAAATTACCCTCATTAAAGAAACCTTTCGACTATCTCTAACCCAAGTTTCATAGCACTACGTTTTCACGAAAACACGGTTATTTCTACATTTTCTTCCACACTTCATCCGCCTTTTGCTACAAGTTATTCATCATGACAGATCAGAGCCTGGTTTAAAATATTTCAACTGAGCTTTTTGAAACGCTAAACGACCACTCTTCCAGATTCTTTCAGATTTCACCCGTTTATCGTTGCAACGTATTCATCATGACAGATCAAAGGCTACTTTGAAATGTATTAACTGAGCCGTTTTAAACACAAAAAAAAACCAATTTTGCGTTTTCTGTCATATTTTATCAGGCTTTCGCTGAAATTTTATGCACCCTGACGATCCAATGGCTGAACTAAAATAATTCAACAAAGCCATAAAAAAAGAGAAAAAAAGACATTGTTTGTGTTTTCTCTTATATTCCAGCTATTTTTGCTACACGTTAATGCACAATGACAGACAAATAGTTGAAATATTTCAACTGAGCCAATAAAAACACGAAAATGGGCATTTTTTGTTATCTGTCATATTTCATCGATTTTTTGTTGCAAGTTTATGAATGCTAGCAAGAGCAATTTCTTCATGATGAACAGACCATAAGAAAGAAGAGGGAAATTTCTACCTCCAACAGGTCATCCAAGAATCCACTACTTAGAATCTCTTGTATTTTAATTTTGCCAGTTCTTAACGGGTCCAAAAAGAAGAAAAACTTGCGAACAGTAGTGCATACGTAAAAAGGTTGGAATGATTGCTCTAACCCTTCCAATTGTGCCAATGTAGGTATCAATTCTTCAACATAATTTTCCATGTCCTAAAAAAAGATAAACTCGTTTGAATCCCGGTACGTCAAACAATAAGCTGCACAGAACATGTTGTCGGGTCCCAATTTCTAGGGATACAATGAAAGAAACGTTAAGACGGCTATGCAACGTTATAAAGACGACGGATGTTAGATTGCCAATAATCACACTTTTGGCCATCCGCCTGGGACCAAATGAAAGTTATGTCTCCAAATGGGATGGGAATAAATCAGAGGCAACGCTATAGCGTTGCCTATAGTAAAGGCCATACGGCTCCAATGTTTTATTATTTATTTATTTATTATTATTTTTTTTTCCCAGAGGCACTTCATATGGAAGGGGTCGTCTTAGAAAAGTCAAAGGGGGTTAATTCAATTGAGCGTTGGGAGTTTTGGTATTGTTCGCAAGGGTCAAAAGTAATGAGAATGCGCTCAACCCTCTGTCACCTACCGTCAGTTCTTGACAAACAGCCGCTCAATCTTAGTACGTAGTTATTTTGTTCCGTACAATTAATTTCCAGAGAGCAAGTATGTTTTTGATGAGAGCACTCCCCCACAGCTGTCGAGACACGGGTTGTAAGTTATGACCTGGCAGTAGATTCGGTGTTTACAGAAAGCGTTATCGTAGAAACTTAAAAAAGGTCTCATTCGATTGGATTTTAATAGTCGAAAGTGTTTGGAGGGCAACTAACCCCACTCTCACGCCCACCTTTCGGCTCCAATGTTTTATTATTTTTTTCCCTCAGAAGCACTTCATATGGAAGGGGTCGTCGTAGAAACTTCAAAGGCGGCTCATTCGATTGGAAATCAAGAGTTCTAGTGCCCTTTTAAGGGGTCAAAAGTGACTGTAAGCCAACTAACACCCCTTCCACGCCCACTAGTACCCCAAACACATCCAATCAAAATTTTGAGATAGCTATTTTATTTAGCATATTTGATTTCCAGGTAGAAATTACGTTGTTGAGGAGGACACTCCCCCACAGCCCTCAGGGCAAGGGTTGTAAGTTATGCCCTGGGGGCATATAAGGTTTTTTATAGAAAGCTTTGTCGTAGAAACTTCAAAAAGGACTTATTCAATTGGAAATTCAAAGGGTTAGTGCCCTTTTTAAAAGTCGAAAATGATTGGAGGGAAACTAACCCCCTCTTACGCCTCTCACGCCTTTCCCCCAAACACATCCAATCAAAATTTTGAGATACCCATTTTGTTCAACGTAGTTGAAAATTCAGGAAATTAGGTCTTTGAGGATAACAAATCCCCCACAGCCCTCAGGGCAAGGGTTGTAAGTTATGCCCTTGGGGCATAAGGTTTTTATAGAAAGCGTTGTCATAGAAACTTCAGAAAGGACTCATTCGATCGAACATTTGAATGGCTAGTGCCCTTTTTAATAGTCGAAAGTGATTGGAAGGCAACTAACACCCCTTCCACGCCCACCATTTCTCCAAACACATCCAATAAAAAAATTGATATAGCCGTTTTGTTCAACATAGTTGAAAGTTCTGGAAGTTATATGTTTGAGTAGGACACATCCCCCACAGTCTTCAGGGCAAGGGTTATAAGTTATGCCCTGGGGGCATATATGGTTCTTATGGAGGGAACGTTCGCATAAACTTCAGATAGGGCTCATTTGATTGGAAATTGAAATTTCTAGTTCACTTTTTAAGCGTCAAAATGTATTAGAGGGTAACCAGCTTCCCCCCTCCAAACCTTTTTTTCCCAAATGCATCCAATAAAAATTTTAGGAGAGCTATTTTGTTAAATTAGTTCAAATATCACAAAACAAAAATTCCGGTGTCGATACAACCCCCCAGGGCCCGGGGGCAGGCGTTGTAGTTTATGCCCAGGGGGCATATATGGGTCTTATGGGAGGAATACTCGTATTAACTTCATAGAGGGCTCAATTTGATTGAAAATTGAAAGTTCTAGTTCACTTTTTAGGATTCAAAAGAGGTTGGAGGGCACCTAGCCTCCCCCCCCCCACCAAGCTCTTTTTTCCTCAAACCCATCCGATCGGAACTTTGAGATACTCTTTTTTTTAAGAATAGTTCAAAGATCACATAACGAAATCTCCAGTGTCGACACAGCCTCCCAGCTCCCAAGGGCAGGTGTTTTAAGTTATACCCTGGGGAAATATATGGCTCTTACTGAAGGGATGCTCGTAAAAACTTCAGAGAGGGCTCATTTGATTGGAAATTGAAAGTTCTAATTTAGTTTTTTAAGAGTCAAAAGAGATTAGAGGGAAACTAGCCCCCCCCACCACGCCCCCTTTCCCCCAAATGCATCCAATAAAAATTTTGAGATAGCCATTAAGATAAAAATTGCTAAAAAGTAAGATACCAAAAACACAGTTGTCGACACAACCCCCCAGGGCCCGGGGGCAGGCGTTGTAAACTGTACCCTGGGGCATATTTGGTTCTTATGAAAGGGATGCTCATATAAGCTTAAGAGAGGCCTCATTTGATTGGAAATTGACACTTTGAGATCCCTTTGTAAGAGTCAAAAGAGATCTGAGGGCAGCAAGCCCCTCCCCCCCCTCACGCCTTCCTTTTCCAAACCCATCTGATGAAAAATTTGAGATAGACATTTTGTTAAAAATAGTTGAAAGGTCGGATAAGAAAAAATCCGGTGTCAATACAATCCCCCCGGGGAAGGCGTTCTAAGTTATGCCCTAAGGGCGTGTATGGTTCTTATGAAAGAAATGCTCGTATAAACTTCATAGAGGGCTCATTTGATTGGAAATTGAAAGTTCTAGTTCACTTTTTAAGACTCAAGAGAGTTAAGGGCAAAACCCCCCCCCCAAGCCCTTTTCCTCAAACCCCCGCTACAAATTTAGAGATAGCCAGTTTTTTGGGAATTATTCAAAAGTTAGAAAACAAAAATTCTCACCAGGGCCCAGGGGATAGGCGTTGTAAGTGTTGTCCTGGGGGCGTATATGGTTCGTACGAAAGGGATACTCAAATAAACTTCAGAGAGGGCTCATTTGATTGGGAATTGAAAGTTCTAGATCACTTTTCAAGATTCAAAAGATATCCGAGGGCAATTAGCCCCCCTCACACATCCTTTTTTCCCCAAGCCCATCGGATAAAATTTTTATAGTAGCCATTTCATTAAAAATAGTTCAAAGGTCAGATAAGAAAAATTCCAGTGTCGACGCAACCCCCCAGGGCCTGGAAGAAGGCATTATCAGTGATGCTCTAGGGGCATATATAGTTCTTATGGAAGGGATACTCGTATAAACTTCGGAGAGGGCTCATTTTATTGGAAATTGAAAGTTCTTGTTAACTTTTTAAGAGTCAAAAGAGATTGGAGGGCAACAAGCCCCCCTCCCCCCTCCACGCCCTAAATGCATCAGATAAAAATTTTGAGATAGACATTTTGTTAAAAATAGTTCAAAGTTCAGATAACAAAAAACTCCGGTGTCGACACAGCCCCCCAGGGTCCGGAGGTTGGCATTGTAAGTTATGCCCTTGGGGTATATATGGTTGTTATGGAAGGAATGCTCGTATAAAATTCATAGAGAGGTCATTTGATTGGAAATTGAAAGTGGTAATTCACTTTTTAAGAGTCAAAAGTGATTGGAGGGCAGCTAGCCTCCCCCCAAACTCCATTTATTTTTTTCCCAGAGGCACTTCAAATAGAAGGTGTCGTCGTATAAACCTCAAAGGGGCTCATTCGATTGGAAATCGAGAGTTCTAGTGCCCTTTGTAAGAGTCAAAAGTGATCGGAGGGCAACTAGCCCCCCCCCCTCCATGGCCTATTTCCCCAAATACATCTGATAATAAATATTTGAGGTATCCATTATGTTAAAAATAGTTCAAAGGTCAGATAACAAAAACTCCGGTGTCGACAAATCCCCCCAGGGCCCAGGGGGCGGGCTTTGTAAGCTATGTCCTGGGGCCGTATGTGGTTCTCATGAAAGTAAAATTCAAAAACCTACTGCGTCATTGGCGCTTTACTGAAAACTATATGCGTCTTGAACAGTCTTGGAAAGTATAAACAACATCGAATTGAATATTTGTTCAGAATTTATCATCAGTTCAAGAATTTATTTCACTGTAATTTTATTTTTATTTTCAATGTTGTAAGGACTGAAAAAAAAATATTTGTAACATAATTCGATTTCAGTTAAGCGCCAATGACGCAGTAGGCTTTTGGTTTTTATTGACAGTTAAGGAAGGAGGCAGTATCCAAACACTTGTCTGTAGGGAAACTATATTCGTCTTGAACATATTTAAAAAGAGCTAATAAATTAAACTGAATTTTTGATGTATGATGATATTAATTGCTGAAAGCTCATCAGTTCAAAATGTTACTATAATTTTAAAGTTTATTTTCAATATTAAGTACCAAAGAAAATATTTGTTACAAAATTGGTTTTCAGTAAAGCAGCAATGACGCAGTAGGTTTTAGACGTTTACAGCGAGAGAAGGAGGTCATACCCAAACTCTTGTTTGTAGTGGTTTTTGTTTCGTTTCAAGTTTGATTTTCATATTCAATCTAAGCATTACTCGCTTTGAGATCTATTTATTCATTTATATTATTACTTCTTGTATGTTTTTTGCTATGATTGTTTATTTAATTTCCGCTCGTTTTGGGTTTCATTTATTCTTTAATAGTAATTTCTGGTCGTTTTGAGTTTGAATTTAAACAGGTATTTGTATCTGCTAAGCTTAAGTTTAAAATGGCCCTTACCGTACTTTTCTTTGAAAAACTTATTTTTCGGAAAGTTTTTTTTTTAATTAATCATAAGAAAGGGTTTAAAGGAAACTGGAAAATATTGGAAGGGAATACAGAGTTAAGCTTTGAACGAATGTAAGTGAAGGAGGACGCAGCTGTGTAACCTCAGATGGTAGGGTGCTGCAATAGTTTGCTAGCAGTAATATAAAAAATTCGAAGTTTCAGTTGCTAAAAAGTTTTGGCTATGCGAATGAGGTCACAAAGCTTTCTGTTCTTAACTTTTGTGCAATTCAGCAGGTAAGAAAACGTATAAAATGACATTTCCAAACATCTTGAAGAAAAGAAAATTTTCGGCCTTTTCCCGTGAACATTGGCTTTCATGTAGTTTTTCTTTCTTTCTTGAGTGAAACTTTCAACACGTCCGAATACACAGTAAAGGCGCCTAAAAACCCATTAAAAGCCAAAGGGTTTATTTTTTATTTTTGGCTAAAATTCAGGCATTCAAGTAAATTTTCGGAGCATTTTCCGGTCTTACATTTTTGCAGAGTTTAAGTATGCTATTCTTCAGATCTTTCTGAACATTTTGTGTAAAAGTTACTTTTATTGGAATTTGCTCCACTCTGACGATTTTTTTCACGTAAAATAAGTAGCCCGTTAAAATATGTTTTGTTTTCAGTAAAGCACACATGAAACTACATCCTTTAGAATGCATATGGGAGCGGTAGTCCCAGTCCTATTTGTGGTAGTTTCTGCTCGGTTTAAGCTTGACTTAAGTATTCATTCCAATTTTTGTCCGTTTTAAGTTTGATTTATTATATTCCTTTATGTCTACTCGTTTTACATTTTGATATGATATTTTATTTTTGTTCAAAAAACTTATTTTTTGAATTTTAATTCAGGAATAAGGCTAGTAACCATTTCTAATGTTACTGAGATGGCAACCTAAAAAAACAAAACGAGAAAATGGAAGAAATTTGCACTTAGCACTGAAATATTACAAAACTCAAGTGCTTGTTTGCCCATTCTTTTTTAAAACCAAAAATTAAGGCGGTCAAGGCGAAAATTGCGGCAGAAATTTTGCAAAATAAGCTAAAATTTAGCAACATTCTTGATTTCTGCAGAAAATTCAGCATAAATCAGGTAGCGATTCGGTAAAATTTACTAAGATCCTTCCCCCACAATAAAATGAGCCCCTGGACGCCCCTGCTAGTAGTCCTCCAACATTTCTAAGTAAGATACAGACTTTTATAGAAATAAAGTTAACTGACAGCTGAACATTACTAAGATGCTAACTATAAATACCTAAATTAATATGTATTAATGTTTAAAAGTGAAAGCAAAAAAATGAAAAAAAAAACAAACAATGGAAATAAGTGGAAATAAAATGGACTATGAGTGATGCATAAATTAATGTAGCAAAAAAGAACTGGAAAAAAACAAAAATTATACTAAACAGCAAGAGGAGGGAGGGGACAGAATAGGTTTTTATTAAGCAAATATATTTTTACTTGATACATTTTATTGAAACAAGCATGTAAGATTATCATACCCCCAGCTTCCTTAAAGAATATCCTACAGGTGGGGGGGGGGGGTAAAGTAAAAGTGGATAAAGTAGACGGGGTAAGACTTCACAGTCCAAACTGGCTGTGCTGATCTCCGTTTCTCAGCCCTTCTACCAGGAAATGCAACGGGACTTGGGGGATAGCCATCCTGCACTTTCGCACATATCGAAGAATAGGGCACAAAAAAAGATATGTTTCTCAGGCCACAACATTTCCAAAGGTTATAACCCATCTGAGGCGAAAACACTGGTAAATATTATATATCGGAATATTACGTTTGGAGACAACGTTTTTCTTTAATTTAACTGACAATGCTATTACCTTCAGGAGTGCTATTGTTATATTTTTAACATAACCTAGTTCTGTCTGTGGCATGTTATCTGCAGCTATTGTAATGTGGATATTGTCTATGGCACAAGAAGTTCTTAACTCCTGTAAAACTGTGCAAACGCGAGAGGGGTCAAATTCATTTTAGTTTACTAGATTTTTTTTTGGATAGAAGTATAGATGAAAAGAGCCCTATGTTGAAGATTCGGCCATCAATTTGAGTTTGAAACATTACCAATTTTTTATCTTAGAAACCACAAATCTTAGACCGTAGACGAACAGCCGAAATTAATCGCAAATTTTGCTAAAATAAATGTTTTGTAATTTTTAGCTCAACGCGTTTATAGGAGATATGCCAACAAAAGAAATTACAGAAGTTATTACATAAGTAGTAAGGCCATAGGGAATATGAGTCCCACATTCAATCCTACATTCACGCCTACATGAGTATGCGTGTAGTTTAACCGGTACATTGGCATGTCAGGGTCGGTCACCTATTACTACGAACGATACTTACCTTAGCAGACGGGATTTCTAATGTGACACTCATTTTTTTGTGTGTCAATCGGTTAGAGAAAGCTGGCGGTTACTCCATATGATAACTTGATTAGTCGGTTTTTTAAAAAACTTGGCAAGCTATAATGTACTCAAGCAAAAAACCCTATAAATGTCCATACACTGCATTCCGATTTTCATTATGTTTTAACACATTGATTATAGTACACTATATATTATTAACTTTGAAAACAATGGATTCGTCAATTTTCAATGTGAGTAGACTTTTCATTCTTTTATTTCCCAAAAGAAAAAATTAAAAAAAACGTTTTACTAGTAAATTCAAATTTCAGGGGGGACTTAGCCCCCCCCTCCAACAATACAAAATCTTAAGAATATGATGCGTATATTCGATAGAAACGGCAAAGCACGCTTTTTTCTATTATGTAAATACAATCTCTCCTCCACAGCTATGTTTAAAAGTTTTAATTGTTTTGAAAAACAGTTCCTTATCATTCAGAAACAAGCTTTTTCCAAACATGT